>NC_141626.1:6153203-6453203 GCF_047967505.1 Dipteris shenzhenensis
ACAAATGGATTAGAGGAGTCTCTGCACTTTACGTGGGGATCTCTAGTCGGATTCTTGTCCGTGGACAGGGCGAGGCCTTTCCTCTCTCTCGCTTGGTCCATCAAGGATGTCCCCTAGCACCCTTTCTTTTCCTTTTTGTGGCAGAGTCATTGGGCTACTACTTGAGACCACAGGTGGCATGCCTCACAGGGTTGAGGCTCCTAATCAGACAAGAGGAGGAGCTACTAGACTCCGAGTTTGTATATGACATAGACTTATACGTAGATGGCATCACAGCGAGCTTAGAGAGAGTAAGGGGAACCCTATCTATCTTCTGCAAGGCCTCAAGTGCACGGGTCAATTGGATAAAATCCATTGGTTTCTTCACTAGCTCTGAGGAGACACATGAGATTTGAGAGTGGGGGAGTGCCTTTGGCACCTACTGGATTCTACATGGCCACATAGTGAAATACCTCAAATGCCAGGTGGATATTGATATTACAGTAGAATAGCAGATTGCCCCAATCCTCAAGAGTGTTCAATGCAAGCTTCTATATTGGAGCTCGACCAACAAACTCTCCATAGTGGGCCAAGGATGTGACTCCTCCTTGGCCTAATCCATAGCCTCCCAAAACGTGAAAATGTTGTCTAGGATGCTGTGCTCTTGAACAAAGCCAATCTGTGTGTCATGGATGATGTCAGTGAGATGAGGTCGTAGCTTTGTCAAACTCAAGACCTTGGCTAGGATCTTGTATGCAGTGTGAAGCAGGGTGATTGATCTCCACTATTGAATGTCTGACTTGTCTCCCCCTTTCGGGATCAAACATATCCACCCCCTACTCAAGGATTGAGGAAGGGAGCCCGTGTCAAAGATCTCTTGGCAAGCTAAGCAAAAAGGGGTGGAAACGATCACCCAAAAGTTCCGAACGAAGGTTGGAGTCAAGCCATATTTCCAGGACACTTCTGGGTCGGCAGGAGGGCCTTGAGGGCTTCCCAAAGCTCCTCATATGTGAAAGGCTTCTCCAAATTCTTGCACAACTCTTGCAAGACTACCGTCAGAATGTGGTCCCAAACTATCTCACAGGCCACAAGGTAGGTTGGAGTCATCCTCTCTGCCTGAAAGAGATGGTTGTAGAAAACCATGGTCAGCTCTAGAATCTCCTATGGATTGGTGTGCATAATGCCCCTGCGGATCCCATAAATGCTGCAACTACGTGCCTACCGATCGAGGTCCAATGGTGTGAAAGAACTGGTTCATCATCTTGCCTTTGTATTGACAAAATATGCATGCCTCAACATCTATGGAGTGCTCTAAGGTGGATGGAACCTATGTGGAGACATATGAAGAGAGTGCTCATGACATGTACCTCAAGTCAATTAGGTTCCAAGATAGATTAGCTTGGACTCATAAACAGAATCTTGAGTGAATGTGCATTTCTCTATTCAATAATACATGATAGGCCTCTTATATAGAGAGTGCCCTTAGAATAGTCAACACTTGTGGGATCCTCTGATCCACATCTCACCTTGTGGATGTCCTTGATCCACATCTTCACATCATGTAGTCCACATCTTTAGCCTCTAATTATGTGCTCATGGCACCATATTCCTCAACACCTCCCCTTGGTGCCATGATCCTTTGGCTACCGCAAGGTGGTCAGATGTGAGTTACAAATCCATTACCTCCCCTTAGTGTATAGATTGCTACTTAAGGTGGTCAAGTGTGGCTTTTACATGTCAATACCTCCCCTAAGTGCTTACATGGCCACTTGCAGGTGGTCAGGTTTGATTTACAAATGTGTGGGCTAAAGGTGGCAAGGTTATTGCTTTTTGATACATGTTATCAATGTCGTTCTCTTCTTTGCTTGATGTAGCATGATGTATGATGCTTTGTTCTACCATGTGACTTAATGATTTATGTGTGGATGCCATGTTCTATGCTATGGTCATCTCATGCACTTGTGCTTTTGGCATGCTTATGACAGTGATGTGTGCATTCATGCTTTAATTTGTCATTTGTTACAAAGGTATTACTAATTGATTTCTTTCAATATCGGTAGTGTCTAATTTCATACAATGATTCTGA
The DNA here is from genome assembly GCF_047967505.1 of Dipteris shenzhenensis. Lineage (NCBI taxonomy): Eukaryota > Viridiplantae > Streptophyta > Polypodiopsida > Gleicheniales > Dipteridaceae > Dipteris > Dipteris shenzhenensis. The sequence continues at coordinate 6,155,269 of NC_141626.1, forward strand.
TCTGAGAAGCGCGTAGAGCTCGAAAAGGCAACCACTTTTCCTTTTTGGAGTGTGTGCAAATTCTTCCCGGTGGATTGGAAGTTACGGGTTGTCGAAGTTTCTATGAAGAAGAGGCCTTTGATGATGTGGCACAGGGGTTCATATGCTGCATACACACTGTGCTTAGTAAGAGATTATTGTGCTGAGGTGGCCCTACCATGTGGCAATCTTTTAACCCCAATTGAGTTAACCGAAGGTTTAAACAAACTTAACCATGGTCACATCATATCTTCACACATGTCAAAATCCTGGCCATAGGCTGACCTAAGGTATCTAGACTGAGGTTGAGTGGCTTATTTGCCACATGTTGATCAAAAATGCCACGTGTCAGTTGTAGGATACCTTAGGAGACTTTGTGGATGGATCTTTGTATTGTGGTGATCGATGGCCGGTGGTAGAAATTGAAGGAACTCTGAATCGGCAACTACCAAATTCAGAAAGGAAATGAAGAAGTCGTCGTTTGGAGGGATGTAGTGGAGCTTGCTTGCTGAAGGTGGGCCAAGCTATTGGGGCTGCAATTGCATAGGCTGAGCAGTTGTGTAAATGGAGTGGGTCGTGTTGGAGTGCTGCTATAGAAGGGCCATTGGAAGGAGTGTCGATGTGGTTGGTTTGCAGGCTAGAGGACATTGTAGAGGGCAGCATCTGAGTAGAGAAGCTAAAGCGCTGAAGGGTTTGATCATTTGGGTCTGCGGTGGAGCTTTGCCTTTGTTTGATGTTAGAGGTGGATGTTGGAGGTTGGTCGAGAGATAATCTCTGGGTCGTAAAGGCTGGGAGCTCACGTTTGCTACACCTTTGCTGGAGTAGACCGTCTATGAAGGCTAGTGGTGGCTACATATAGGAGGCATTGCTATGCCTTTGGAAGGTGGACGATGCTCAGATATGGTAGTTGAGAGGTCTGCTATTGTGAAGGCCTCTTGTGGTCACTGGGAGTGTGTTGCTATAGTCCCATTGCTACAGAAAACTTTGTGGTTGTGGTGTTGTAGCTGGCTCTACGTAAGAGTAGGCTGGTCATTGGTAGGTGTTCATAGTTGGAGATAGCTGCCCGTTAGAGAATGTTACAATGGGCCACGAGCTTGTAGATGGCTAGATTTGTTATAGAGGCTAGGAGAGTACTCTCTCCTTCAAAGCAAGATAGGAGAGTAGATATCTCTCCTTAGGTCGCTCCCACAGAGAGAAGGAATCAAGGGAATTCTTCACCAAAAAACTCAGAAATCTAATGGATAGAAATCCTCACATAGAAATCTCTCAACATCGAATCTCACAAGAGACTATGAATGGAAGTCCTATGGGCGGAATTCTTCTCAAAGTGGATGGAAATTTATTTATTTTTTCACCTAAATGGAAGTCTTTCACAGAAGAGAACACTCAAGAACACTCAATCTCTCAATCACTTTCTCACACTCTCACAAGAAGTATGGCACCTCAACAGAAGGCAAAACCATGCTCTGATACCATGACAAAATATCCATGCCTCAGGATCTATGGAGTGCTCTAAGGTGGATGGAACCTATGTGGAGACATGATGAAGAGAGTGCTCATGAAAATGTACCTCAAGTCAATTAGGTTCCAAGATAGATTAGCTTGGACTCATAAACAAAATCTTAAATGAATGTGCATTTCTTTATTCAATGATACATGATAGGCCTCTTATATAGAGAGTGCCCTTAGAATAGTCAACACTTGTGGGAATTTTCTGATCCACATCTCTCCTTGTGGAAGTCCTTGATCCACATCTTCACACCATGTAGTCCACATCTTAGGGTGGCTACATTAATACATTCCTATACCATAACTTAGCCTCTAATTATGTGCTCATGACACCATATTCCTCAACACGTGTTGTACCCAATGGGCCTGGGTGGAGTGGTAAGAGAAATCAGCTTGCCAAACCTTTGTTTCCTGGAGCTCAAGGCGCGTGCTCTCATATCTATCACTAAGCCACTGGAATCTATGGAGGTGAGGTCTCGTCGCAGTGCACGCTCATGCATTTGAAGAGCCCTCCTCCATCTAAAGGTGTGAGACTCCAGATCCTCACTGCTCCTTTGAATTGCATCTGCCACCCATGAAGCCTAGCCCTCATGAGGTGCTGATTCTGCCTACTTCCAAATCTCTACCATGTTGAGATATTGAGCTCCACTCATGATATGCCAGGGTGACCGTTGTGCATTTATGTCACCAACTTGTTAGCTGCAGATGTGGTTGGTACACCACCCATGAATAATAGCTAGATGACACCTATCCTTATGTACTCTAGTTTGTGGCTCAGTTAGTATGCCACCTTAGTTAGCTGAGCTTGGTTTGAGACCCACATATAGGGTTTCTTCTATTTCTTTGTACTAGAGTTCTTTTGGCTTTCACAACTAAGAAGAGGAAAACTATTTTCAGCCTCCACCTTTGTGTGTATTCCCCCATTGTGTATGTGAGAAAGCCGCAAGTGAGACTCCTTCCTTCTTGAGAGTGCTCTCAACGGAAGCAAGAACGGAAGAAGGACAGAGAGAGAGACAGAGAGCCACACAAGTTTTGGTGGGTGCAGAACCACCCTAATCTTCTTTTTCATTCATTTATATATGTGTTTGAGTATTGTACATAACCGGGGTAAAGGCACAGTGACCTTTAATCCCAACAAGCTCCCACTTTAAGGACAATGTGCCTTTAAGGGAGAACAACCAGTGAGCATACTATCCAATGCCCATCAATACACGACAATACTCAAACTGTTGACTAGGTAGACTCTTCGTCAGCATATCTGCAGGGTTATCATCTGTATGAACCTTGAAAAGCTCTATGCGCTTGTCCTCAAGTACCTCCCTGATGAAATGGTACCTGACCTCAATGTGTTTGGTCTTTGCATGAAAGATCGGATTCCGTGCTAGCTGAATAGCACTCATGGAATCACTATGCAATGTCGGTACACCTGTATGAATCCCCAAATCTCCCACTAGCCGATCAAGCCATATAGCCTCCTTGCAACCCTCTGTGGCTGCAACATACTCAGCCTCTGTGGTAGACAAAGCAATGCACTTCTGTGCGTGAGACATCCACGACACTGCACCACCTGTAAAGGTGAACACATAGCCAGAAGTGGATCTCCTACTATCCACATGCCCTGCATAGTCTGAATCTGTGTACCCAAGTACACACATGTCTCCTTTACCAAAGCAAATGCACATCTCCTTGATACCCTTCATGTACCTCATGATGCACTTAACTGCCTCCCAATGCCTCTTTCCTAGATTAGCCATATACCGGCTAACAACTCCCACTGCAAATGCAATGTCTGGTCTAGTAGCTATCATAGCATACATAAGACTCCCAACTGCTAATGCATAAGGAACCTTGGCCATCATGGCCCTTTCCTCATCTGATTTGGGACTATCTGTGTGACTCACTTTCACATATGGAGGCAATGGAGTACTCACTGCCTTCCCCCCCTCCATATTGAAACGCTGCAATACTTTTGTAACATACTCTTTTTGTGAAAGCCAAAGGAGTTTCCTACTCCGATCATGCGTGATGCGCATACCAAGAATATGACCTGCAAATCCCAAATCCTTCATATCAAAGGCCTCATGCAACTTGGCCTTTAATGCATCTAGCTCATAAGTATTCTTGCTAGCCAATAGCATATCATCCACATATAGGGCCAGGATTATCAGGCTATTATCCTTAGCCCTTTTAGTGTAGAGGCAGTGATCAATTTCACTCCTTCTAAAATCCTGGGACCGAATGAAAGCATCAAACTTCTGATACCATTCTCTAGGTGCTTGCTTAAGACCATAGAGACTCTTCTTTAGCTTGCAAACTAAATGCTCTTTGCTTTTTTCTTCAAAGCCTTCCGGCTGCACCATGTAAATTTCCTCATGCAAATCCCCATGCAAGAAAGCTGTCTTGACATCCATCTGCATAAGCTCCATATCCTCTAATGCCACTAGTCCAAGCATGCATCTAAGTGTGGTCATCTTCACAACCGGAGAGAATATCTCATCAAAGTCCACACCCTTCTCTTGCTTGAACCCTTTAGCAACCAAACGGGCCTTGTACCTAGGCACATCATCACCTGTGACCTTCATTTTGTAGACCCATTTACATGGCAATGCTTTCTTTCCATGTGGCAAAGAAACCAAGTCCCAAGTCTTATTCTTCATAAGTGAACTCATCTCTCATTGCATAGCATACTCCCACTTGCGTTGATCCTCGTGCATCATAGCCTCTCTGTAGCAAGAAGGCTCCTCGCAATCAGTAAGCATCACATAGTCTACCCTTGGAACAAACCTATCAAGCGGTTTAGACACTCTAGATGATCTTCTCAAGGGCATTTCAGCTTGCTGTCCCATTTGCATATCAGCCACATTTGGCTCATCATTTCCACCAATAGATGATCCATCATCTACCCTTGATTGTATACCTGTGGGAGTACTTGGTGGTACCATTTCTTGCACATTTGGTGCATGGACAACTTGCTGTCTATCAACATATGCAGGTGGATTCACATCCTGGAAAGTGATTCTCCTCATTTCCACATCCCTCATGGGTGCCTTATGCATCTTCTTTTTATTGAAGACCACATCATGGCTGCGTATGATCTTCTTTGCTTCTGGATCCTAGAGATGATAGCCCATCTCTCCACTTTCACCATAACCTAGAAAGATGCATTTCCTAGACTTAGGATCTAGCTTCTTTCGAAGCTCTTTTGGCACATGTGCATATGCCTCACACCCAAATATACGCAAATGAGAGTAAGAGGGCTTCTTGCCACTCCATGCCTCTTCAGGAATACCACCATCCAAACTCTTACTAGGTGATCTATTGATCACATGCACTGTAGTCTTCATTGCCTCATCCCAAAAACCACCAGAAAGATTTGCATTGGAAAGCATGCATTGCAACCTTTCTTGAATTATACGGTTCATCTTTTCTGCACTGGATTTGCTCTGGAGTACGAGGGAATGTGAGCTCCCTCTTAATCCCACGTGTATCACATAAATGCTGAAAGTCATGAGAGAGATACTCTCCACCATTGTCAGTCCGTAGGCATTTAAGTGTTCTACCTGACTGATTCTCAACCAAGGCCAGCCATTTCTGAAATACCTGGAACACATCACTCTTCCGAGGTATAGCATAAGCCCACACTTTCCTAGTTGCATCATCAATGAATGTCACATAGTATTCAACCCCGCCTAATGACCGTGTAGGCATGGGACCACATACGTCTGAATGCACCAAATCAAGCATTTCAAACTCTTTCTTTCCCCTTCTTTTATGGGCTGATTTAGTCAGCTTCCCATAGAGACAATGCTCACAAAATTCAAAATCAGAGAAACTCAAATGTGGTACATAACCCAAACGGCATAAGAGTTTCATTCCATTCTGGCTCATGTGCCCCAACCTGCAATGCCACAAAGAAGTGCTTGGCTGCTTGGTTATTGCAACAACATGATCAAATACCCCTGATACATGTAAGGGATACAAAGTCCCACACTTGACACCCCTGGCCAAAAGCATAGAGCCCTTCTGAATTTTCCAACTTTGAAAGCCAAAAGTGGTGTGAAAACCAGCATCATCTAGCCAACCCACTGAAATAAGACTCTTGGTCAGCTAAGGCACATGTCTCACATGTTTCAAAACAAATGCAGACCCATTTACAAAAGAAAACTTTATGTCACCTGCTCCCACTATGTCACATGCATAATCATTTCCAAGATCCACACAACCTGTCTTTCCACTATCATAAGTGGAGAACCATTCCCTATGGGGAGTAACATGGAATGAAGCACCAGAATCCAAAATCCAATCCTGGGAATATGCATCATCTGAAGTGGTAAGCAACTCTGCAGATAAAGTAGACATGAAGAGAACATCATTGTCACTATCATGTGTGACTGCATTGATCTCCTCGATCTTCACTTTTCCTTTGTCCTCCCTTGGACTCTCTTCCTTTTGATTTGCACCCCAATTTGCATTCTTTTTCTTATCCTTTTGCTCTCTTTTCAGCTTGTAGCAATCCTTTTTCATATGGCCCTTCTTGCCACAGTGGTAACACTCAATGTTTCGTGCCCTGGATTTGCTACGAGACTTCCCTCTTTCTTGGGACTTCCCCCTGAACTGTGATCTACCCCTTTGCACATTTAAGGCTGCATCCTGCTTGTTGCCATCCATAGACTTCCGTCTAATCTCCTCGGCCAACAAGCTACCCACAACATCATCAAATTTCAGTACTCCACCAGGTGCAGAGTTACTGACAGCTGTACGGAAGGTATCCCATGAGGATGGCAATGAACATAAGAGAAATATTACCTTAGTCTCCACATCAAAATTCATCTTCTGAGCCTGAAGCTAGCTGAAAATAATATTGAATTCATTCAAGTGAGAAGCGATGGAGACCCCTTCCTTCATCTGCAGCTCAAACAACCTCTTCATGAGGTAAACTTTATTAGAGGCAGTTTCCTTCTCATAAGTGGCACACAATTTCTTCCACAAATCTTCCGTAGTCTGCTCATTTACTACTGTGAAATAAACTGACTCTGCAAGATGAAGTCTAATAGTAGACTTTGCTAATGCATCCAACTCATTCCAATCATCCTCAGACATATTTGCAAGCTTAGCTTCAATCCCTGCTAAGGGTTTAATCTGCTTCTTTTGAATAAGCACATCCCTTATTTGTTCTTTCCACAAAGAAAAGTTTGACCCATCAAACTTTTTAATGCTGAAAAACTCCTTTTCAGACATGGAAGAGGATGCCATGATGCAAATGAAACAAAATCTCAAATGCTAGTGCCTACAAGAGAGAATCACACCAAATACCAGATGCACCCAAATGTGTATGCCACAATAGAGTGAAATATCACCAAAAAACTCAAAGCATCAAAAGATGCATTCGACTCATGTGCATATACTATGCATCCATATGAGCAAATCTGGCCCAAAAGAAAATGCCAATAAGTGCCAAATGACTCAAGCATAAACACCGTCCACTGGCATATGCATTAATAATATCTCATCCAAGAGAGCATAGCACTATTAGTGCATCACTTGCAATGTGTCAAAGCTGTCCCTTAGCATAAAATAGCATCCATGTGCAAAACGTCCATAAAAAATAGCATCCCATAAGGCAATTTGGGCCTATCAGCGCATCCAATAAGGACTGCAATGCATCCAAAATGGCCTATAAATCATCCATTACAACCCAATGCACACCACGAATGAGCGCACACTGCTCAAACTACAACCAGAGTGATCTGCATAAGGTATGCTCAAGAAATCATAGTCCCACGGTAATGACCGCTACTGAAAATAGAACCTGAGATGCCTCAAAACATGGGCGCCATTGCATAATCGGACTCAGCAAGAAAATCTGCAAATATCTCTCTTCTGCCAGAACTCCAAAATCTCAACCGATGAGTGAGAAATGGGAGTCAACACATCCACTGCCATGTGGCATAAATCTAAGGTTTCAAAACCTTAGAATGAAAAATGCATAACAGAGAGACGAAATCGAATACACAGAGATCTATAACTCTGAAAATCCTCCACCGAATCGTGCAAGAACTGACAGGTAGGGGTTTTTGGGCGTCCGGAACGCAATGGCACAGACGGTTTTGGAAACCATAGTCTCAATCACTGGGTCCAACACACGGACTGAAAATCGTTTTTGGAAATAGAGTTGTTTGTAAACTCCACCGGAGTGCGAATGATGAGCAACATAGAAGTTTTAGGACCTCCTGAGTCCACCGGAACTGAGAGATCTGCAAATGGTTGCTCCAAACTTGAGTTCCAACACCCGGGCAAAAAACGCAGGAACTGACACAGTGAGTCAGAAATCCACTAAAATGATCCCAAATTCAAGAATAAAGGTGTTTCCAAGCTCCTGAAGTAATGCGGACACCAAAAGCAAGCAATAGTTGCCTCTACAAGTCAATACGGAGTCTCTGTCATCGAACGGAACAGGGAAAAGCTCAAAAAACGACTTTTTCTTTGAAAACACTTAACAGGCTCTCAAAACCACTTCGCAAAGCCAAAGTGACTTTTCCAAAGGTTCCTCCAAGGTCTCTGCACACTCGGATGTAAGTAAAGTCACTCACAAAGCTTCCCACAGAGCTTCTCCTTCGTCCCATAGAGTTGTTGAGCTTCAAGCATTCACGCATGCTCAGCTAGATCACCCGGGCTCTGATACCAGTTGAGAGTGCTCTCAACAGAAGCAAGAACAGAAGAAGGAGAGAGAGAGAGAGACTGAGAGCCACACAAGTTTTGGTGGGTGCAGAACCACCCTAATCTTCTTTTTCATTCATTTATATATGTGTTTGAGTATTGTACATAACCGGGGTAAAGGCACAGTGACCTTTAACCCCCACACTTCTCTCCCACTATCTTCACATGGTATCAAAGCCTGGTTCGTGGTAAGGAGCTCAAGAAAGCAAACCAAGTTCAAGGTGTCCTGGTAAGAGGACCAGTGTTACTTTCCTTTTTCGAGTTTGGGAGCAAATCTCTGCAGGTAGCACAGCCGGAAAGTGCAAGAGTGCATTGTCTCAGATTGAGATGCCCTTCGCGGTGTGGCGAGAGGTGTGGCGAGAGGGTAGTATATGCTGTGGGAAAGGGGCAAAGCCCTTAGTGACTTTATTTTTCTGATTCGAGGCCATTTCGGGGCCCATTTTGGAGGTGGAAGTTCTCCGCAAGCACTGAGAAAAAGGCCCTGTTTTTGCTGTGTGACCATTACTGTGCAGGTCAGTGAAAAGTTGCCACAGAAATTGCATCGTATGCCTGTACACAGAGATACTGGGAGTTACAGAATCATCCTTATTGCCTGTTGATGCAAAATCATCACTAGGAAGTGACAGTGTGGTTAAATACCACTTTCGTTAGTTTTGCAGATTTGCCCTTGTGAGGTAGAAGCTGTGTTTTTTGTAGTGACAAAATATTTTGCAGTGTTTTGTAATGGCGTCTAATACTCTTTCATAGATTGTCACTGAAAAGCTTGACAAGAACAACTTCCAAGCATGGAAGTTTAGAATGATAAATTTCCTTATGGGAAAAGGCTATTGGGAGTTCATTACAGGAAATGAAGAAGAACCAGTTCTTCCTAATGTTCCCAATCAACAGGAAATGTAGGCATTTAAAGGATGGCATGAGAGAGCCAGAAAACTTATGTACTGGCTGTTTATCAGTATTTCAGATTCTATGATTGTGCATATTCAGGATGCAAGTATGCCAAAGGAGGCATGGGATACTTTGGCAAAAATGTACAGCACAAATAAGCAAGCCAGGAAAATGCAGCTCAAGCAGGAGTTGCACAATGTGCAGAGAAAAAATATGAGCATCAATGACTACCACATGAAGGTGAAGAAAATTATAGATGCACTTGCTTCCATTGGGTCGCCAGTGGAAGATGATGATTTAGTTTCTGTGACCTTGAATGGTCTAGGAAAGGATTATGCACAGTTCCAGACATCCATTACCGTCCGTGAAAAATTTCCTGATTTTGAAGAGTTGTTTGCTCTTCTAATTATTGAAGAGTAGAGAAATGGTGGTGCATCTTCTTCAGGAGGAACTTTAAAAGAAATTGTCTTCTACTCAAATGCTGGAAGAGGTAGAGGCAGAGGTAGAGGAGGCCGATCTGGAGGGCATGGTAGAAATTAGAATATGCAGCAAACTCAAGAAAACCAGTCCTATGGAGGAGGATGTGGTAACTCTAGAGGCAGGGGAGCCAAAGAGGTCGTGGTGGATGGTAGAGAGGCCAAAATGCAAACAGCAATGTTGAATGCTACTATTGTGGTAAAATGGGTCATATGGCTAAAGACTGCTACAAAAAGCAGAATGATATCATGAATGGAAAATTGCAGCAAGGGAATTATGCATCTTCTAGTAGACAGGGTGATGACAGAAATGAGCATCTGTTTATGGTGCAGCACATGACCAATTCTGTGACAAGTGTAGAAGAAAGCAATGATGTGTGGTATGTTTACTCAGGTGCATCAAACCACATGACAGGTCATGCAGAATGGATGTAGAATGCAAGGAAAATGGAAAGACCAGGATTTGTGGAGACTGGTGATGATACTGCACATCCTATTGTGGAGATTGGTAAAATTCCTTTGTCTATGCAGGATGGGAAAAATAAATATCTGTCTGATGTATTTCATGTCCTGAATATCACCAAGAACCTAGTTTTTGTTGGTCAAATGGTTGAGCAGGGCTTGTAGGTCAGATTTAATCCTCATGGATGCTTTGTTGAGGATATGAAAAATAACGGTCGCTTGATAGCAAAAGGAAAGAAGAAGGGCAGGATGTTTACATTGGATGCGGACATGCTTGAATTGAGTGCAGCAATGTTTGCACATGGGACCAGTGTAGTTGCAGATATTGATATCTGGCATAAACTCATTGGTCATGTTAATGTACAGTGACTTAAATCAATGCAGGCCCAAAATATTGTTGCAGGATTGCCTAAATTCAAGGTTGCAGAAATGCATAAGGTATGTGAAGCCTGTCAATTTGGAAAACAGGCAAGGAAACCATTTCCTAGACATGTTCAAGAGAGTAAGAAGCCATTGGAATTAATCCACTCTAATGTGTGGACTACTAAAACTACATCTATTGGAGGCTGTCATTATTTTGTCACTTTTATTGATGACTACAACAGAAAAGTTTGGGTGTGTTTTATGAAAAAGAAAAGTGAAGTATTTGGGCATTTCAAAGCTTTTAAAGCTATGGTTTAAAAAGAAACAGGCCTGCAAATAAAATGCCTAAGGTCAGATGGAGGGGGAGAGTACCTCTCAAATGAGTTTGCAAGGTTCCTGTAGGAGCATGGCATAAAGCAGCAATATTCATGCAATCATACCCCACAGCAAAATGGACTTGTAAAAAGGAAAAACAGGCATATTGGAGAGGTATCTCGGGCCATGCTAAATGAAAAATACCTACCAGATTATTATTGGGCTGAAGCAGTTGCTACAACAGTTTACATAATGAACAAGACTCCCAGTGCAGCAATAAATGGCATGACACCAAAGGAGATGTATACTAGTAGTAAACCAAATATTTCTCATTTGAAAATTTTTGGTTGCATTGCCTATGTTCATGTGCCAGATGAGTTGAGGTCCAAGTTGGATCCAAAAGCTAAGAAGTGCATCTTTATTGGTTATTCTCTGTAGCAGAAAGGGTATAGATGCTATAACCCTTTTACTCGTAAGTTTACAGTGAGTAGAGATGTTGTTTTTGATGAGATGAGCAGCTGGTATAAACCAGTAAATGTGATTGATGATGTAGATGCACAAAATGGTAGTGCTGCACAGAATTCACAGCAGCAATCACAAAATATTACTGGACCTGCAGTGTCCTCTAGCAGTGGTTCACATACTTTGCCATGGACAGGTAGATTGAGATCAGGAGAATCTTCTCAAAGCAATGTAGATAGTGGTATGCAGGTATCATGAAAAGGAAAAGAGAAGGTAGATCAGCCCATGTTTGATGTGAATGCAGGTCACTCTTATGTGGATGGTGAATCCAGTGGCTCAGAACAGAGCATTGATGATAAGTTGGGTATTCCTTTTGTTGTTACACCTGGAGTAAGGAAGACCAGGGATGTTTTGAGAGCACCTGGAAGTGAGCCTATTTTGCATAGGTCTACCAAAGCTAGGTATCCTGTGGATAGGCTGAAATATGATGGATTTACAGCCATTCACTATGCCTATATGGTCAAAGTGATACAGGAACCAGAACCCACTTCTTTTGAGGAAGCCATGGGAAAAGAAAAATGGGAGAAAGCCATGGATGAAGAAATGGATGCCTTGGAAGCAAATGCTACATGGGAATTGGTGCCTTTGCCTAAAGACAAGAATGCAATTGGCTGTAAGTGTTATAAGTTCAAGCACAATGCAGATGGTTCTGTGAACAGATACAAGGCAAGATTAGTTGTCAAGGGGTATGCACAGACATATGGCATTGATTATGAAGAAACATTTAGTTTGGTTGCAAGGATGGCAACTGTAAGAGTAGCCATTGCTATGGTTGCATCAAAGGGATGGTCTTTACATTAGATGGATGTAAAGAATGCCTTCTTGCATGGTGATTTGCAAGAAGAGGTCTTTATGGAGCAGCCACCAGGTTAAGTTCATGTTGTTCATCCTAAGTTTGTTTGCAAGTTGAAGAAAGCCTTGTATGGCTTGAAGCAAGCACCTAGAGCATGGTCTGACAAGATAGGACAGTATCTTGTCACTATTGGCTTTCAGATTTCCAAGGCAGATTTCTCACTTTATGTGAGAAAAACAGAGAAAGGTATTATGTTGCTTGTCATTTATGTTGATGATTTGATCATCACAGGTGATAGTGATGAAGATATCCTTCATGTGAAAATGCTATTGAAGCAGAAGTTTGAGATGAAGGATTTGGGAGAGCTGCGTTATTTCTTGGGCATTGAGGTGATTAGATCACCAAGTGGGATACGGCTCTTGCGGAGGTAGTATGGATTGGACATGCTGTCCAAATATGGGATGACAGGCTATAAGCCTATTTCAATTCCTTTGGAGCAGAATGTGAAGCTGAGCGCAGATGTAGGTGAGCTTCTGGAAGACCCTACTATGTATAGACGCATAGTAGGAAGTTTGATTTATATGACTATTACTAGGCCAGATTTGAGCTATGCTGTTGGATTGGTAAGTCAGTTTATGCAGGCTCCAAGGAAACCGCATTTGGATGCAGCTAGACGCATACTCAGGTATGTGAAGTCCAGATTGTAGTATGGACTATTTTATGAGGCTGGGGTTCAGATACAGTTGCATGGATACACTGATGCTTGGGCTGGTAGTATTTCTGATAGACGATCTACCAGTGGATATGTGTTCTCTTTTGGGAGTGGTGCAATCACTTGGAGCAGCAAGACACAGCCTACAATTGCCTTGTCGAGCATAGAGGCTGAGTATAGGGGTGCAGCAATGACTGCATGTGAGGTAGCTTGGTTGCATAAGCTACTTTATGATATGCATCCATCTACAGATGGGCCAGTTGTCATTTATTGTGACAACAAGAGCAATATATACTTGGCAAATAACCCAGTCTATCATGCTAGAACAAAGCACATTGAGGTGCATTATCACTATGTGTGGGAGAAAGTTTTACTAGGTCTTATTGATCTAGTTTATGTCAGCACAGAGGATCAAGTAGCTGACATATTCACCAAGGCATTGGGCGTAGAGAAGCTACGCAAGTTCAGAGACCTGCTTGGTGTGCAGGAATTGGACTGAGCTGGAGGGGGAGTGTTGAGATATCGAGCTCCACTTGTGATATGCCAGGGTGACCGTTGTGCATTTATGTCACCGACTTGTTAGCTGCAGATGCGGTTGGTACACTGCCCATGAATAATAGCTAGATGACAGCTATCCTTATGTACTCTAGTTCGTGGCTCAATTAGTATGCCACCTTAGTTAGCTGAGTTTGGTTTGAGACCCACATATAGGGTTCTTCTATTTCTTTGTACTAGAGTTCTTTTGGCTTTCACAACTAAGAAGAGGAAAACTGTTTTCAGCCTCCACCTTTGTATATATTCCCCCATTGTGTATGTGAGAAAGCCGCAAGTGAGACTCCTTCCTTCTCTCCCACTATCTTCACATGCCATAACCTACTGAATCTCCTCATCCTGCAGGAGGTCCTCTGGAATGCAGACTCCCTTTTGGGGAAGACCTCGATGGGGTCCTATGGAATGAAAGGATGTCCTCTAGAATGAGGAGGTCCTCTAGAATGAGGACCTGCAGGAGGTCCTCTGGAATGCAGACCCCCTTTTGGGGAAGATCGGGCTGCTCTAGGTAGACTATTACTACTACAGAGTGGTATGACATCATGGTGCCTACTAGAATCCTTGTAGAGCCGCCTCTATGGAGTGGCCATTCCCCAATGTAGAAGCGATCTAGCATCTCAAGCAATCCATCATGTCTCCTCCAGCCAAATGAGAAGTGGAGGCTACCAGATACCCTGCTAACTATGGCTCTCTTCATGAGTCTCAACCACTGATCGTGAAGATGAACTACTCCCACGTGCTTTGCTCTAATGCTGGCATCCCAAAAAAGGAGGCACCCCCTTGCTTGTCATCCCCAAACTCTAGGTTGTTGAAGTCTCTTCCAATGATCCAGGAGCCAACATCTCGCAGACACTCTGTCAGCCTCCACCGGAAGGCCTGACGGTGCTGTCTACATGTCGGGGCATACACGTTCAGGATCTCGATCCTGGACTCTCCCATCCAAACTGTTCATAACCATAGGCTCACCCTGATCGTAGGCCTCTAGGGCCATAGCCTGGGAGACTGAGATGCAGACCCCTTTGCTCTTAGGAGACCACACCTCCGTGCCTATCCAGAGAAGAAGGTGATGGTGCCATTGGATGTATGATGCTGAGAACATGTGCTCTTGTATTAAAAGGAAGTCCACTACTCGCCCTACTAATGTCCTCAACAACTCATGCCAAAGGATTAGGTCCTACGACTGACTATGTGCATGGTCGAGGAGCTCGTGCATGTTCCAACTCACTATGGTCCAACTCATGATGATAGCGAAATAGGAAACAAGGCTTGCCTATGAGTGGGTTCTTGTTCTAGAAAAGCTGCCTCTTGTGACTTTGAGGGGGGTTTGGAGGGTGAGTAGTCCATGTCCGTGCGACGGTGTACCAGGGTGGACACCGGCTCTATGCTCGCTCTATGCCAATCTTATGTGCCCATTGCAACATGACGGAGACGTCCACTCCGAACATCTCAGCACAGTTGTGGAGTGGCCAGTAATGTGCTGGGTCAATCCTTGCCTCAGCTGATAACCCCTACTATCAAGCCATAGATCGACTTCTCCTGCATGAAGCTCAACTAGAAGTTTACTTCAGCACCATGAGCATGCCAAAGATCTAGTCCCAGTGGACCCATCCACTCATCCATCATGCGTGAGATCTGATCCCCATAAGAGCATCAAATACTGCTGGGGTCCACCTCTCCAACCTTGTGGAGGCAAACTTGAATCGCCAAACGAGATGTGTCTGGGAGCCCATTATGCTGATCGAACCCCCTTTTTAGGGCTGCAAGTTCATGAGCATCACCTCTAGTGGCAGAGCATAGGAGTTTGGGATCTCCAGGTAATTCTAGGGCCCTAATCTCCAAAAGTCTCTCGGGAGAGAGTGCCTAGGCTGAAGTTTGGGAGCTACTGATCAGTTGGACGGCCCCTTCCTTTTGAATCCCCTTTGGAATGGGATGGTTGAGAAGGCAGGGGGATAGGCCGTTGGGCCGAGGAAGCGAAGGGGGATGCGATCGTGCCCTTGCCTACTAGCAGGGGAGTTGAGGCAGGAATGATAAGGGGTGGGAAGGGGGGAAGGCTGAAGAAGCTGCTATGGAGGGGGAGGCCAGCTAGGTTGGAGGGAGGGGGGGAGGCAAGGAGGTGGGGGGAGGGGACGAGTGGTGAGCATGACCATAGTAGGAGTGGTGAGGGGGGGAGGAGGGGGACGAGGGAGCTTGAGAGGAGGGGGAGGGCATGGAGAGGAAGAGGGGTCTGGAGGGGGAGGGGGTGGGGGGGAATAGGGGTTTGTTGATTAGGCACACCTAGGCTCTAGGTCCCCTTCTCCTCAACTGCTACTGGCTCCCTTTTGCAGCTTCTACCATCGCAACGTTAGGAGCTCCTGAGGCATGTTGCTGATGCAAGGGTGACTGTGGTCATTGTACCTCCACTATTGGAGGATCACGTGGTTGCACTGTGGTCCCTACTATTGGGGGGGAGGGGGTCTCCAACCGGAGGCTCCTATGGCTACTCCTCTGTGGGTGCCTCTCGTCCTGCTCCGTCTCTCTCCCCACCTCTAGTTTGTTGGTTGCGGTGCTTTTGAGCCAATTTGATTCATTTCTTTTTCTTTTTTCCCACCTGGGTCCACTTTCCCTCTGAAGGCGTCACCCAGGGGGTTTGGGACTCCTGCTGCTCCTTTCGGGAGGGGTGTTGGTCCTACAGGGGTGGGGGGCAGGAGCCCGTCCCTGACCACGAGGGCAGTTTTGGGCTAGATGGCCCATTTATTTGCAATGAAGACACTATCCTAGGAAGCCAGAGATCTCCTCTCTCTGACAAAGTGTACCCCTTTTGAGGGTCTCAAGGAGGATCACAACTTTGGGAGGGACTCTGGGCTCTCAACCACCAATCTGATTGTGGAGACCCCCTCGCCTGCTACCACTGAAGATTTTGAAATTGGCAAGGACTCTAGCACCGTGCCAAATGCTCTACCAATGGAGTGAGGATGGATCTGTATTCCTTTGGCAACCCCGAGTAGCGGAGCATCACCAAGAATTGGGGAACATGGTGTGTCCATGTCCTCCACTATGAAGCCATGGTACCAAGGGAAAAGCTACACGAGATGTGGGCCAAGGAATACTACTAATACTAAATAGTACTAACTGCTAACTAGTGCTAAATACTACTAAATAGTAGTGATACTAAATACTACTAAATACTATGGATACTAAATAGTACTAAGTGCTAACTAGCGCTAAATACTACTAAATACTACTGATACTACTAAATAGTACTAAATGCTACATATTAAATAGTACTAACTGCTCACTTAGAGTGTTGAATAGTAGATGATAAATAGTATTAAATGCTAAATAGTATTGAATGCTGAATAGTACTAAATGATGAATAGTACTAAATACTAAATTATAGTTCAAAAAACTAATTAGTACTAAATGCTAGATAGTCTAAATGGTACTAAATGCTTAGTAGTATTTAGCCTTTTAGGCTATCCTTTTAGTACTAAATAATATGTATGGGGCTCTGCTCCACAAGTGTCAAGGTGGTAGTAGGAGAGCTCAACTGGATGATGAAGACACCTCTTCCATAGATGGTGACCTCAAGTGTCAAGCTCACCTGGATCCACTCTCTCACTTGTCTCCTTGTGGGAGTGAGGCCCACTATTCTTCCCACAATTGCCTTGTCCTAAAGTGACTGGACTGCATGTTGCACCTGTTGCTTGTCGTCTAGAGAAAGGATAACCTTGATGGCTATGTGTTTCCATATGAGCCCTTTTGGCCAGACAAGTGTTACCACCAATCTTACTTTCTCCAAGGCGTAAGCCAATCAACCCGAAACTGCACGAAAAGAAGAGGAGGGGTGGAAAAAGGGAAAAAGAATAATGATTAAAGAAAGACGATCAAGAAACAAGGGTGAGGGCTACCCAAGCACTCGACCATCTAAAAGAAAGGCCTTTGGCTGGCTGCGATGGGACCAGCACCAACAGAGGCGGCAAGAAGTGGTGCAAGAGGGGAGGAAGAAAACGAGGGGGGGGGGAAGATAAGCCGACGAGGGAGGAGAAGAGAGCTCCCGGGGGGGGAGAAAGGGGGACAGGTGGGGAAGGGAGTAGAGCGGGGGGTAGCAGATGGAGAAGGAGGACAGGGCAGTCGGGGGAGAAGCGAGGGCAGAGGGGAAAGCGCGAGGGTGGAGGAGAAGGCATGGGGGATAGGAAGAGGAGCGGGGGGAGGGGGCAGAAAGAGGCACGAGGAGCGGACAAGGAGAAGGCATGGGGGGGCAGATGGAGGCACGAGGGGGGAGGCAAAATAAGGCACAGGGGGCGGAGCAACATGATGCGAGGAGGAGCAGCGCGAGGGGAGGAGGAGGCGCGAGGGGGCGGGTGAGGAGTGGTGCGGAGGCGGAGGTAGACTGGAGGGGAGGCTATGGTGGGGAGGAACAACTTTAGGAGAAGGGAGCTGGCTCGCATTCCATGTTCTTGTGTTGCAGCACCTTCCACAACTCCCAGGTAGAACAAAGAAGCCAACACACTAGAGGTAGAAGGAAGGAGGGGCAAAAGGGGAGGGTATGGGAAAGAACACCTAGATGCTTAGCCCCCATGAGCAAAAATCCTATGAGCTTTTAAAAACAAGCAGAGAGGAAGGAAGGGAAAGGAAGAGGGGATGGAAATGAAAAATGATGTGTCTAAGGTGGCCCTTGATGATGTCATCAAACCTTGATTGTGAGAGCATGCATTCAACACCCATGTAGGCATTCAGCACCCATGTGCATGCACATTCATTGATGCTTATGTGCATGCTAGCCACACACACACACACACACACACACACAGAGGCTTATTAAGTCCACGTAAAGAGTTCAGAGCTAGAAGCCTCAATGATCAACCACAAGCATATATATGCTTCTATTACTAGGCTATCAGACTTAAAATTGTTGGGTCCCTAAGTCCTTAAAAAATTATTGGTCCTCTCATTCTTGCTCCTTGAGTTTCTAGGTTATTCAGTCCCTCATGGACTTGCTATTTTTCAAGGAACTGTGGACCCAATAACTCATGAACTCGGCCGATGTCATGGACCCAAGGACCCAACACTTTTCGAGGATCTAGATCCGTGGTGGTCAAGTGGCCAATGTTAGATCATCTACAAAGGTCTATACATCTTCAGCAATAGGTTCCCAAAGTAATCGTCCATAGACCTTTGCTCAACTTGCTAAATTGTATTAAGACCAAAAGTCATAATGTCATTGTTTACAAGAAACAATCAAAGGTGTAACAATTGTTTGATCCAGAGTCAAATAAGATGGTGGTCAGCTAGGATGTCGTCTTCCAAGAGATTGAAACCCTGCCAAAGGAAACCACTTTTGCACACCAAGGCACAGTTCTAGAAGAGCATTTGAATCCTTAGTCATGTGAATCTGAGTCAAAGCTAGAAAACAAAGGGGTCTAGGTTTTGCATTCTAGGGTCGAAAACCTAGAACCTAGGATCTGATGGTTGGGATTCGGGACCCAAAATCAAGGATCTAGGGAAAACCCACATCTTATAAATTACAATACAAGAAAGCTTGAGAAGACATAGGGATAATTTACCCCTTGGAGTTAAGCACGGGAGGGGTACACAAGTCCAAGTGACTAGAAAAGGTACCCACGGTGAACTCTGGCCCTATGGCTCACATCAAGATAATTTCTTCTCCTTAGTTCATTGAGAAGGTTGAGGGAAGGTTGAAAGAAACCAACCTTGACAAGATTATACAGTTTGCTTCTTGAAGCTAGATGCCAATCTAGTCACTCAACTTGCTAAATTGTAATAATGGTCGCAAGTTGCTGAGTTGTATTAGTGGTCCAAGAAGTTATCCAATGTCATGGCTCACAATATCCAATTAGTGGTATCTTCATTGCTCATATAATAGTTATTTTTGCGGATGGAGTTTTGATATACCATTCGAACAAGGCATTGACAAAAATTCTTGAAAGAACGAGATTTTGTGTCCTACTTGGCATATCTAGGGGCATGGGGGAATGGATTAGCCCACAGGAGAGTGAACACAGTCCTTGATCCTTTATGTTGAAGGTTGAATAATTAAAAATGTCAGCCCCACAAGAAGAGCTGCACACCATTTGGAGAAAATAGTAACGAAGCCTTCACCAGCTCCTAGCAAAGGTGAAGGTTCTCAAGGTATGCTCGTTGCCTACCTTCCCTTCTCAAGGCAACCATGGTGAACTATGGCCCTATGTCTCACATCAAGATAATTTCTTCTCCTTAGTTCATTTAGGAGGTTGAGGGGAGGTTGAAAGGGACCAGCCTTGCCAAGATTTTGCAGTTTGACTTCTTGAAGCGGGATGCCAATCTAGTTGCTCAACTTGCTGAATCGTATTAGTGAAGGTCATCAAGTGGCATTGTCCATAGTATCCAATTAGTGGCATCTTTATTGCTTGTTTGATAGGTATCTTTATGCATGGAGTTTTGATATACCATTTTGACAAGGCATTGACAAAAATTCCTAATAGAACAAGCTTTAGTGTGTTACTTGGCAAGGGCATGGGGGAATGCCTTAGCCCACAAGAGAGTGAACACACTCGATGATCCTGTATGTTAAAGGTGGAACAATTAACAATTTTAGCCACAAGAAGAGCTACAAACACTCTAGAGAAAGTAGATCCTTCACTAGCCCCTAGCAAAGGTGAAGGGTTCTCAAGGTATGCTTATTGCCTACCTTCTGACCCCATTTCGTAGCTACCTCATGACCCTCGTCACCCAAGTACTCCCATTGCTTAGCTTGTTGTATCCTCATGGATTAGAAAAATTGGAAGACTGCTTTCTAATTTCACCAATTTTCACCATGCATATTTTTGCATCTCCTCTCCTACTCAGCTCCCCCCTTCCTCCTCTCCTCCCCCTTCCCACTCTCCTCTCCCCTCCCACTGAGCCCCCCCCCTTCCTCCTCAGCTCCCCCTTTCCCCTCCTCTCTTGTTCATCTCGGCCACTTTCTCCTCTTCTCTCTCTTCCCCCTTCCTGCTCGTCTCCTACTTAGCTCCTCTCGTCTCATGCTCAGCTCCTCCCCTTCTCCCTCTCCTCTCCTCTCCCTCTTTGCTCCTCCCCTTCCCCCTCTCCTCTCCTCTCCTCTCCCACTCAGCTCCCTCCTCCCTCCTCTCCTCCCTTTCCTCCTCTCCTCCCCTTCCTCCTCTCCCCCCTTTCTCCTCTCCTCTCCTCTTCTCCCCTTCCTCCTCCTTGTCCCCCTCTCCTCTCACCTCCCTCCCCCTCTTTTACTCACCTCCTCCCTTCCTCCTCTCCTCATAGCCTCTCTCCCAATCTCCTCCCTCCGTTCCCCCCTCCCTCCCTTTGTCTCCTGCTAAGCTCCCATCTTCCTCCCCTTCCTCCTCTCCTCTCCTCTCCTCACCCGCTAAACTAGGTTGGGTAAGGCTACTCTAAACTAGGCTATTAGATAAGGTTAGGTTAGCCTAGACTAATCTTGTATTGGGCTTGGGAATTTGCTAATGGAAAATAAAAAAATCTTGGGCTTGGAATCATGCTCATTGGATTTATAAATCGAAACTCACAAATTTTTGAGTTAAGTAGAGCCATTATGACAAGTAACTTGATTCTTATCTAATATAATTCTAAAATAGCATGAATCTAATTTCAAAGGTTAGTGACCTAATTGTTGAGCTATTGCTTATTTGTGAATTCCACATCTAATAGTACATTTGTATGCAAGCAAGTCTCTTCAGAACCTAGCAAGAATCCAAGTTCATTCAAGAGTTGGAAGGTTACGCCCTCCAAAAATCTAAAGAATTGGAAGGTTACAGCCTTCAAAAATCTAAAGATACCACCATACATGTTTGAAATTCTCTTAAGGTCACAAAATACATCAGAGCAAAGGGCCAAAAAATGTTGCTTAATTTACATGAACAAGGTGAGTAGATCAAATGGACCCATGAGGTTGCAATGGATATTGACCAAAACCTTAGTATGGTAAGTGTTTTGTGAGCCGTTCACCCTTCTTTCTCTGTTCATGCAATATTCGGAACAATCTAGTTCAATGCCCATGGACGTATCATTTAATAGGAAAATAATCAAACAATAATTGCCAAAGCAATACAAGATGAGTTTATATACATATCAATTGGACTTGGTGGATATGTGTCATGGGTGCAACCTAGATGCTCTTTTAGTACTAAAATGAAGTTTTTGAGTTTGTTCATGTGACACAAGATGTGATTGGTCTATCATGAAGTTTATAAGCTAAAGGATAGGCGCTTCCTTCATTAAAAGTATAGGTGATGAAGCTAAAGAATAGAAGCTTTCTTCCTTGAAAGGATAGGAGATGCATTCCAATGTTTTAAGGAATATAAGGAGATGATAAAGAGAAAGATACTTGACAATAGTAGTCGCTCAACTAATGGACTTGGAGAGTCAAAGAATAAGACGTTAATAAATGCATGCTATCACAAAGGGTATTGAATAAAGATTTTAAGCAAAAGCTATCCACACTCCTCCATACGTCCAAAATCAAGTACCAAGAGCAACCTTGTACAAATGCACATAGAAGAAAGGTGGAAGGTCAGAAACCTAATGTGTCTCAAATCTTTTATGTTTTCAGTGCTAAAATTTTGTTAAGATTCCTGTTGAAAAGTGCATAAATCTAGATAGTAGAAGTAGCAAGGCTATCTTTGTTGGATGTTTGCTAGGATTGAAGGTTATATATTCTTGGATTCATTGCACTTTTTGAGCTCTCACCATTGGCAAGTCAAAATTAATTTCACTTACTCCTTCAATGACTTGTTCACAATTCAATTTTGCCCACTCCTTCAAACACGTTCATTGTATCTCTCAATCAAACATGCATGGCTTTACTCCCTTGAACCAGTCTTAGCGATATGCCATAGGTTGCCCTTAAATCAGCCTCAATAATGCATCATAGGTTGCACTTGAATCCCTACAAGAGTTTAATACACATTGTAACTTCTCACATCCATCTTGATTAGTAGTTGTTGCCGTTGTATGTTTTTCTCCCGAATCCAAATGGATATATGCATTTCATATGTAGCTTCAAATCTTCAAATCTTCTTAACTTGTCAAGCCTATGATGCGAATAAAGGACGTGAATCTTTGATTGCTTTTCCATTGTGGCTTTATCCATTTCCAAAGATCATGGTTGGTGTCACAATGGTTGATATAAGAATATCATTAGAAAGACTCAACATAAAGGCTTCGCTTGCTACATTTTGCATTCCTCAATATCTCTTGATGTTTATAAGATAGATGGATAGATACATAGATACATAGATACATACATACATATCATGTTTGGCTTCCATGGAGCCTACCCAATCCTCTCTCTCTCTCCCTACAAGTTAGCTTGGGGCTTTTGGCAGCCGATAAATGAGAATTCAGAAAGGGATGTTGTGCATTACGAGGCTAAACTGCAATGGGGGGATGCAAGAGAAGAGGAGAAGAAGAAGATAGATCAGGACCAAAAGTTGCCACGTTAGAGAAGAGAAAACGAAAAGAAGAAGAAGACAGAGAGGAGGAGCAGATAGAGAGAGAGAGAGAGAGAGAGGGTGGGTGCTATGGCGATGGCGTCCCTGTTGCCATCTTTCCACCTGGCCTGCTCAGCTGCCTCAGTTGCTTCTTCCTGTTCCCCCTCCCCCTCCTCTTCGTCTTCCTTCTTTCGTCCCTTCATTCTTCCTCCTCTAACCTCCCTCCACCATCACCGATTGCATGCCATGTCCGACTTCGACACAGCCTCCTTCGAAGCCGAACGCCTTCGCCTTGATGCCCAGGCCCGCCTCGACATGATGCACGTCGCTCAGGCCGCTGAGGACGGAGCCCAGCTCTCCTCGGGCGATCACAATGGTGGTGCTTTGGAGAGCTCTGCCCCTGCCGAGGGTGCTTGGAAGTGGGCAATCAGGAAGCGGATTTGGGACTTGATGGAGCGAGAAAACATCGCGCAGCACCCCCGTCCCGTGCACCACCGTATACCGAATTTCGTAGGAGCCGCCACCGCAGCTGCAAAGGTCTCTTCTTTTATTGGCATCGGAAGTGTTGCAGCGCTTGTTCTTTTATCTGCGAGCTTGTTTAGTCGATCTCTTATTGGATTTCTTGTATTGAATAACCAAGTTGGCCAGCCTACCAGCTTTTCAAGCTGCCAAATGCGTGAAGGTTAACCCAGACACCCCACAGAAGCAAGTGCGTTACCTTACATTAGAAGGTAAGCTGGGCAGTCTTCGTATCGGCACAGGAAGTTGTCTTAACATGAAATACGTTGGCATTGTACGCTGAACTTCTGACTCTTCCGCAGGTCAGAAGAAACTTCTCACACCACAGCCAAGGCTGCGGACCGGTTTCTTTTCCGAGTTGGAAGCTTCTTCTCTTCCCGCTGGCGTCCTTGCGGAGGCTTGTTCTGCTGCTGGCGTAGCCAAGTATGGAGTACCTTTGGGAATTGATGCCAAGTTGAAAGTAGACTTAATTGTCATTGGATCAGTTGCAGTGGATCCGAAGACCGGGGCTCGACTAGGGAAAGGAGAGGTGACGTAACCGCGGATGAAACTTGGCATATGTTTGAGTGATCAATGTTAAGAGTTTTTTTGGGGTGGTGCCTAGTCAAAATTGGGGTCCATTCGTGTGCCCTCTTTTTGCAAGTTATTATAGTGCGAGTGAGTAATTTGTGTTGTCCACTTATTGCACGTCATGATGTAATGAGATTAATCGTGGCAGAAGCGACCGATCAGGTCCTAGCAGGACACCTTATGGTTATACCACCTTCTTAGTCTTGTTAATATATTGATGAGCGTAATTTTGGTCAACAGGGCTTTGCAGAGTTGGAATATGGCATGTTAAGACATATGGGTGCTATAGACGATTCAACATTGGTCGTTACTTCAAGTGAGTAGAAGTCTGCTTAGTAATATATATTTTTGGAAGGCTTAATTTCTTAGACTCTCGCATTCATGCAAGGCTAATCAATCTTCCAATGCCCGTGCCCAGTTCATGATAAGCAGCTCGTGGATGACATTCCCGTTGAGAAACTGCGAGTTCATGACGTTCCTGTGGATGTGATCTGTACACCTACGCACATTATATATACCAACACAACCATTCCAAAACCAAAAGGTTGTCCTCGTGCAATTTATGCTTCAAATTCATCGTTTTTTGTGGCTGAAATTTCACAATGAGCCATCACCTCATATAACTTTTTGTGGAGAAGGATGAACATGCGCAGCAAAACAAATCAGGATAAAACGTGCTAATATTTACAAATGCCTCACATTGACAGAAAAAATGTGCGATAAGAACCATTCTTTAATTGTGTCTAGCTCACATGGCGCTGCACCTATGAAGTGCTTTTCTTTTTTATATTTGTGCGTTGTCTGTACTCTCTCTCTCTCTCTCTCTCTCTCTTCCCATGGCCCCTTTCTGTCTCTGTTTCCTCCCCTTGCCCTATGCTTCCAAGAGATTTCTGTTTTGAAAGACTAGATACATCCTGCTACCTAGTCTTATGAAGACATGGTGGTGTGTTTTCAAGTGTAACGATGGTCCTTCACCTCCGGAGTGCCGACAGAAACTCAGTACGAAGACTTTGTATAAATGGATGCTCAAGTATGTGTGGGTGTGTGGATTTGTATGTGTGAGAGCATATTTTTATACTATGGTCTACACCCACTGTTGGGCGCTGATGACGTCAGTGGGGATGTCATAGTAGCTAGTCCCTGCTATGCATGATGGAGTTTATGGTTTTCAACCTTGTGAGTGACTATCATGAGATTGAAACTGCACTATGTTGTGTTTTTAGAGGATGAGTTTGGGAATGTTCCTGGATTCATCTAGGTATATGTAACGATGGTCCTTGTGGGGTCTTGTTTTGATGTGACTTCGGTCAGGCAAATTCACATCTAACTGGATCACCGGTCTGCCCTTGGGAAAGCCACTTGAAAGGTGGCTTTATGGTCATGTTCTATCCACAGCTCATGTCCTGCTGCCCCAACCAATCCTCAAGCATGTGCATCATCTGGGCCTTTCATTAGAAGGTCAAAGAGACCTGGGTCCACTGCTCCAAGAAGGTGAAAAGAGGACTGTGCCCAGTGAAGAAGATGAATCCTGGTCAGAACTAGGAGAGGGTGAGTGCGAGGAGTCCAGGGATGGACTTGGATGCAGAGGGGGTTAGAGGAGGAGAAGAGAGAGGTTACGGCAGAGGAACCTGAGACTGGGGATGAGGGGAAGGAAGAGGCTTGGAGGTAGTTGGTTGACCAGTAATAATGGGTGGGTAAGCTGGAGTGCCCCGGGGGGGGGGGGGGATGAGAAGACGATGAGGAGGGTTGGGCTATGGCAAAGGGGGGGAGCAGGGGGACAGGCTGTTGGGGAGGAGGGATTGTTAGAAAACAGAGGTGGAGGTTGCTTGCTACAGCCAACACTTCCTGCAGGGATGAATATGAAAAGGCATGCCCAAACTACACGGCTATTTCAAATCTCAATTCTTTCCTTAATGTGTACAAGCATAGAGAGAGATGCAGGCAGTTATTGAACCATGCTCATGAGAGTATTGATCCAAATATTGTCAAATCCTTGTGTGCCACCATCTAGCAGCGAGGTGCCTCGATGTGGACCCCTGTCACTACAAAACTATTCCCCTGTGCGCTCTCCTAGGGCTTCAGTTGGCTGTGTAGTGATGCCCTGCCCTGCAAACACACCTTACTGCTCTGGTGGAGAGCCAATGGAGAGGCACTCTTTGCTCTTGCTCCTTGACCTCCTTACTCCTTCCATCTGCAGCCAATGGTGAGGAACAAGTCTTCATGCTTCCTGTCCTCCTCGTTACCCTGATAGACAGCCTGTTGTGAGTGTCCCTGGACTTCCTTGATACTGTGTGTGCAGGCCTCAGTCAGGCCAGACTGAGGCTTCAGAAGCTCCCAACTCTGAATGAATGAACGCATCCGTGGGGCTCTTTATATAGGGCTAGATGCCCTGCCAACTCAGCCGACCCAGTCCGCAGACTCGCCTGACCCAGACTGCAGACAGAAGTCTGCCCAATGACCTGCACCTGGCTGCCACGTGGCAGCCATATGCTCTGAGACCTGTTCCTGGTGCATTCCTGTCTGCCCCACACTGCAGATCTGCTCCAATCTGCACCTGTCTTGTTCGCATGTATGCAGGCCTGTAACATGTCCCTGACAGCCCATTTTGGTTGCCCTTGCAGGGCCCCCTCTGCTCCAGCCTGCTACTGTATCTGACGCAGTCCTGTGCCAGCTGCAAGTCCTCCGTACAGCCTTCTGGCAGCATCCTTTGCTGTCCATGCTACCCACATGGCACTTGCATGCTGCCCATGTAGCAGTTCCTGCATTCTTTTCCACGTGGCAGACCTTTTCTCCGCCCACATGGCATCTCTCATTTGCTGGTGGTCTAGCTCCCCATGTCCTCCTTGTTTGGGGGCCCTCAGGTAGGGAGTTGACCCCTTAAATTCCAACAGGGGCAAGGGTGAAGAGACCTATGGACTGTGTACCTGGGGTCAGCACGGGATCTTGCAGTAAAATGTCTGAAGCTTCCTCCTTCCTATCTGGCCAAGCGCTTTTGAGGGACCTCTCACCTTGAAGGGGGGTGCCTATTTGAGGACATCCTCGTGTGCTGTTTGCGTCAAGCCTACCGTTTGGCATTCTTTGCCACTTTTCACCTTTTATTACAACCATCCCCGTTGAATATAATTATGTCCTCAAAATTGCAAGTGATGGTTAAACTCCAAAACGCCCTGCTATAGAATAAACAAGTTCTTATGCTTCATCAACATTCCAGGGATCTTCAATCCTCACATGTAAGGCCTTCAACCCTGGGCTGTACTGTTGTAATTTCCTGAATGCCATGAATCCAATCTTGATAAATGGTAGAGACGACAGACAAGGTGCAAGCCCGCATAATGGACAAGGCATCTGCAGCCATATTTTCTTTCCCCTTCTTGTACTCAATGTCAAAATCATAGGACTGCACTGAAGCCAATCATCTCTTTTGCTTGGCAGACAAGATGGGCCGTGTGAGGAAATATCAGAGTGTCTATTCAATATTGTCATCTATTCAATATTGTCAGTTTTGACCTTGCTCCCGTACAGGTAGTGATACCACTTTTTGAAGGCATGTAGGATGGCCAACCTTTCTTGATCATAAACATGGTAGTAAAGCTCTTTGGCCTCAATTTTTTTGCTTTCATAAGCTATTACACGTGCTCCCCAAGCCTTTGCCACCACAATGAATGGCTGTGAGAACTTAGGGCATACTAACACAGGTGCATGAGTCAAGGCAAATTTTAGGTGACAATGACGATGCTTATGCTTGGGCATTGATGATGACATAAGTGTTGCTTTGCTTGCTAAGTATGCCTTCCTTTTGTTTATAAAAAAAAATTATTAACTCTTTTTTCTTCTCTTTCGTTTTCTCTTTTATTTTCAGTGTAGATTTTTGGACTTTAGAACAACAAAAAATCTAAATTTGTACGATTGGATATATTCTAGTCTTACAAAGGTACATACAAATTTCAGGTCTTGAAAACTGAGTTGTGCTTCTCCTATTAACCTTCTCCTTTAATGCTAGCCTCTGTCATGGCTGAGTCTACACTTCACCTCTGGAGCGCCGACAGAAAATCATTACGAAGACTTTGTATAAATGGATTCTCAAGTATGTGTGGGTGTGTGGATTTGTATGCGTGAGAGCATATTTTTATACTATGGTCTACACCCACTGTTGGGCGCTGATGACGTCAGTGGGGATGTCATAGTAGCTAGTCCTTGCTATGCGTGATGGAGTTTACAGTTTTCAATCTTATGAGTGACTATCGTGAGATTGAAACTGCACTATGTTGTTTTTAGAGGATGATAGTTTGAGGGTAGTGAGCCCAGACCCGGGTTCAAACCATGAATGAAACGCAACAACTTTCCCCTTTCGGAAATGTCATGCGCAAAAAGGGAAAGTCTCCGAAGGTGGGAGCGGTTCTGCAAGGCATAGTCTGCAAGCACTTTTTACTGTCACGCGTTGGTTGTATAGTCCTTTGCCGTGGTTGTTGATACCTGTTTTCGGAACTGGGATCATGAGAATTAGGCTGCATAGCAGACAACTGTCTTTTCTGGTTAAGCATCCATGGATTGCTGATGTGTGTAAAATTTTATCTGTTTTCTCATAGAAGGCTTTTTTCTTTGTGAAAAAAAGAAGATCTAGTGCATGTGTCCTGTCACTTGTGGCTGAACTCTCCAAGATGAAGATGTTGCAGTGTCAAGGCATCCCCTTGGAAGTCCAAGATCTCTGCTTGGCCAAAATGTGGGAGGTTGTTTCCCCATCTTGGAACAGTATTTGTAAGCACAGGACAAAAGCTTTCTCCATATCCAGATATCAAGTTCACCCTCCTAATGTGGGTTCTTTTGGAGATCTTGTTCTATGATCTGGTTTTTGAAATGAAAGGTAGGGGGAAAAAAATACGTCTTTTGCATAATTACTAAAAGAACAGAACGTATCTGTCATGGCATGGGAGTGTACGAGTGGAACTCCTCTCAAAACCTTAAATATCTGATGACTTTGCAGAAAAGAATAATTCATGTTTCCTGATGTCTTGTTACTACGTGTAGGCATCTACTGGGAGCTCCTCTCACCTGAGAAGCTGCGCCAAATCCGAGTTTTGCAAGAGCTGAAAAAAAAGATTGAGGAAGAGACAGGTCAGAAGCTTCCCAGAGGTCCATCAGAAAAGCTCCCTCCAACTGCACAGCGAACACCACGGAAGGAGTCAACTGACAGATCCAGTGAAGCCCCTGGCAGATCCAATCAATCCCGTATTTTTGTCTGGAATCTTGATATAGCTACTACAGGGAAGGATCTCAAGGATCATGTTGCTACAGCAGGAGGAGAGGTATTAAAGGTGAATGTTATAAGGAAACAGCTATCGTCTAGACCGATGGCTCGGATACTCTTAAAAGAAGGCACGGATACTGAAAATCTTGTAAAGGCTCTGGATGGGTCAACTTTTAAAGGATCAGCCATGAAAGCCAAGGTTGACACTACTTGAAAATAAAGCAGAGTCGGATATTACTATATTGATTTCACGTTTTGTAATAGTCAGGAAAGTCAACCTCTGTCTTCTCTCCCTTTTAATTATTGTTGCCATCGGCTTTTCAGCTTTGCAGAGAACAAACTGAGACTAGCATGCTGACTATCTGTAAAACAGTTAATAAATATGAATCGAATTTGTGTTGCTGTGGCTGGGAGGTGAGTGAGATCTTTTATACCTGCTGTATCAAAAGGCATGACTGTCATGTTCAAGATATCCGGCCAAATGCAGAGAAGCTGACTTCTGCTATTTTTTTTATTTCTTTGGTATAAGCATGTCATTACTGCCTTTGAGATGAAGATTCTCAGGATGGAGACGGCCTGATGATTGCTAACAGCAGCAGTGGCAGCTGTGTGACAGACAAGAGTGGCTGGTCTCATGCTAAGGTTGTGCAGCTGAGTTATGGTGTGTCAAAGTTGTTGGCCATAGGTGTATCTGCATGAGCTAAGGTCAAAAGACGTTTGAGGATCAGTATTGGTTACCAACCCTCTATCTGACAGCCGGAAATGGCACAGATAGCAGTGCTCTGAATCACCGAGTGCACCCAAGCCGTCTGGGATTTAACCAAATAAATGATTAAGTTTGGATATGTATTGTGATCAGGGGGACAGGATGTGGCTTGTCATTTTAATCCTCCATTGATGCTTGCATGTGTCGTCATTGTGAGGCCCAGAACCCTTGAGAGTGAATATGATGCCTATGTTTTTGTTGATTTGGGGTGGAACATTGGAAAAGATTTTTCCCACAGCATTTTGTGTTGAAATGTCAAATCAGCTGCTCATCTTTCCTCTGCACTGCCAACCTCGTCTACTATTGGAAAGTGAGGAAATTAGCATGGGTCTATCTGAGTCAACTCTGACGACCCTTTGGATGTCACTTGACAGCCACATAAGACCCATAGTGGCAACCAAAGCTTTGTACTCACGACGACTTGGCGAAAGTTTGGACGCAGGTCGGAAGGGCACTGTGGTACCAGAAACTGTCAAGACGTTGCCGAAGCCAAGTAAAGCCATGGTTTGCATGTTAAAACAACTTTTCACTGTCTACTGCAGGGAATGGGTGTCCACTTCATCCATGCACTCCTGGAGATTGTTTTTGGAGGCTTTTTTGCATATTGGATGCACACATGCCAATGCAGCTCCTCTTGGTGGCATCATGTAGAGTTCTTATAATCCATGGACTCCGTTAACTATCATGAGGGCACCCTTATAAGAACTGCAGATGGATTTCTAGTTCCTAAGGGAAGTTGACAAGGTCTTGGTTTTGCTCCTAACCTTTATCTTCCTATCAACACAATAAATAAATAAAGTGTAGTTTGTCGGAGAGAATACAACTTTGCTTGTGAGTGATCTGGCAGGATGTGCCGAATGAGAAGCAATCACGAGACGTTCTTTAAGGTGCTTTTCTAGGGGGCAGAAAACTGTCATTGTAAGCCCTCCAAGCACAAATTCTACATGTATCTTGATTCATGATTCATCGAACTGTATTTATGGCCAAGGTCCTGGAATTCAAAGAACTTACACCCTTTGAAGAAGCAGCTAAAGTTCTAGAATGGCAGTGGCCTTAATTTTGTTTTGTACTCTCTTGTCCTAGTTAGTGCATTCAAAAATGGCTTTATCATTATCATCAATTTATCATTATCATCAAGTATATGCACCATTTTGTTCTCAACATAAATATCTCCGATATGTGCCCACACTCTGAACTTTAAATCAAAATTCTATGAACTAGTGCCTCTCCTTGCCGCCCGAATCAAATGGTTAATGTAAGTTTACACCCTCCTTGAGTTAGTGAAGGGCCCCCTGAAATTAAAATGAAAAATCTCTCTGCCTCATTGCCTTCGCATTGCTTCGCCTCTCCTTGTCTTGTCCTCTCCTTACGTCTTCTCCTTGCTCCTTGCCACCTCAAGGACTCCCCTAAGCATGGCAAATGTTGAAATTTCAGCACTGCCATCAACTATGTTACAGCTTCTTAACAACAATTTGTTGTATGAGGGGGTATTGATGATAGTGGACATTAATTGTTGGACTTTGAAGAACCTATAGGTGTCCCTAACATTCAAAAAATCATATTAATTACTTAGTTGGGGGAGGGGGAGACGGGGAGTTGTATATGATGGCAAAATATTTAAGCATAAGAAGGGGAGGGGGGTTGGGGGGGTAATAATTAGTCTCACGTGTGGGAGGGAGAGAGCTTGAATGAAATAAAAGGGGGGGGGGGGGGCGGGGCAGGGGCATTAATGAGGGAGGGACTTATGAGATTGGGAAAGGGGGGACCACTTATGAAGGGCATTAAAGAGAAAAGGACATCCCAAAGGGAGAGCGGGATGAGGGAGTATTTATAATGCTATTATAAGAAAAGAGGCATATAATAGTACTTAATAGCCTAGTGGTAGGGCTCATGCTTGGGTTAAAGAAGGTTTTGGGTTCTTGCACGTTTGGACAGTCTATGCATAAAATAAAATAAGCTATGGAGAGACAAAGGTTAGTTACTACATGCTTAAATTAAGCCATAGAGAAACATAGGTTAATTAAAGTATAAATAAATTAAGCCATAGATAAACATAGCTTAATTAAGCCTCCATGCACCAAAACTAATTAATTAATTGAATCGGGTAGGAGAGGCGAATGGGCAAAATCGTGTTTGGAAGGATTTCGATTTCAACAGGTAAGCAATTGATGTTGGCAGATTCAAAGCGAAAGGAGACGAGGTTGTATGAAAGTTGCAAGAAGTGAAGTTTTTGATGCTAATGGAAATTACGGAGAGTTGTTTGCTCTTGATAGAAATACGACTTGGGCTTGGTGATGTAGATCTTTAGCCCTTCTTGGCTTTCGTGTAGGTAGTATTGGTCCTCGTCAAACGTGATGGTTGGGGCACCGTTAGTCATAGGTAGGTACTTCCAGAAGCTAAGGCTGGATTGGTAGGCTTGGATGCTCTTGAAGTAATCCTTGCTATTGACGGGTTTTAGGTTCTTTATAGAGAGGAGGATAATGACGTAGTTGGAGGAAGACGCAACCACCATGTGGAGAGATTGCGGTAAGTAGAGTGGATTGAAGATGGACATAGTCAACAAATCCTTGTGCATTTGCCAATGGTGGACAACACTGGATCTCAGTGTTCCACAAGTCCTTGCTCCCCTTAGCGTTCTTTCCTTCTCTTTCGGATGCCATCGCCAAACGTTGGTCTCCCCCTAGCAATCCTGCGAGGTTAGTTACATTAGTTTAGTTTAGTTACACATTTTGTATCTTTGGTTAGGCTAATTAAAGTAGATTTTGAAGTAGATTCGGTTTGTTTTTTACATGGGATTTCTTTATGCGTTTTAAAAAAGATGCTGGCTTTTGAATCATGCTCATCAGACTTTTACTGAAGCTTACCTTTGAAAGAGCTTCCATTTGAGCTAGCAAGCTTTTTAGCCAGTCCCACTCTACTCAAATGGACTAGAGTTGCCGACTCTGAATCATGAAGACAATAGCAAAATAGATCTCATCATGCAGGATCTTGAAAGAGCTTCACATTCCATGTGGAGGACAGTGACGTGCAGAATACTGACGGTGTAACTTTTAGAGAAATATTGAGCTCTTTTAAATTTGCCTCCGACAATTGCCCATTGTCCTCAAGAAAGAAAAATGATAGAGAAGTCTAAAGGTGTTGCATTTTCAACGCCAAAACAAGCACAACAGTCCAATGGAGAAATCTAGTGCAGTAGATGCAAGCAAGGGCACCCATGCAGGACGTGCAGAGAGGCTCCTATGCTAGAGTAGTTCAAGGTGGAGGTCGAAGCCTCTTCAAAGTGCAGCCCCAAAGCAAACAGTGTGGACATCAAAAAATAAACTTATTTACATTTATGTTTATATTTAACATAATGTAATTAAATTTAATAATAATTGGGTTGAAAATTTAAATGAACATTTTTATTTGTTTAATTGCATATAAGTATGGCTCCCAAAGTTCCCAAGGCTCCCAACGTGATTGAGAAACTCCTTGAACAATGTTGGTATATGATAGAGCAGAATTCAAAGTATTCTCAAGGCTGTGTCAAGCTCCAATTACAATCAGGAGGCAATAAGAAATGGTGGAAGACAATGGTTTGGTTGAAGTTGCATGTAGAAGTAAGAATGAAGATGTGGTATATAAGTTATGGGCAATGGACAAGAAGTACATGCGGAAGCCTGTATTAGATTCAATGCAAGGATCTATAGAACTACTTGATGCCTTGAGATTACTCAAGATAAATTGGGATGGTTTGCAGAGTGTTGTTGAACATGCCATAAGTGTGCAAACAATAGTACCTACAGTAAGTGTGCCACCAGTTAGCAAGTGTGCTGCTAGAGATCTCATTCTAAGGTTGTATCCCCTATAACCACCATGGTGTTAAGTACCAATATGCCATCTCCATCTAAAACTACAAGAAAGTGAGTGAGTCATCTTGGGGCAAGATCGACTTCCACAGCTATTCCAAGAAAGAGATCGAAAAGAACTCCAACTCCACGAGAAAACCGAGTGAGCATAGATTATTTAGCACCAAGCGAGCAGTTGGATAGTGACAACAAGGATACAGAGGAGGAAGAAGATGCATTTGCTGATTTTTCTGTAAGCGTGGAAAATTTACATCCTTCTGAAGACAAGGAATATATTTGGGGATTGGTACATTTCCTTGTCATTGATCGAGCTTTCTTGTTCACATCACGGAAGCTAGATGTGCATTTTGCATGCTAGTTGTATGAAGAGACTAGGAACGCTAAAATGCCATTTGTAGGCAATGTCACTATACGACCAATGAAGTTTGTAAGACTTCTAGAAAATGATCCTCAGTTGAAGGAAGTCACATTTTAAAAGCATGGAGATTTTCTCAAAGCCTTTGAAGAGTTCAGATAGTGACTTTGCTCATGAAGCTAATCTCTACAAGAATGACATCGAGAAGAGATATATGCTCACAAAGAACAAGTTCCTTGATAGATGCGAGTTTGAGCCCATTGATGGGCAACACTTTTGTGAAGCTTGTAGAATCGCCCTTGAAGAGGGACAAAAGGAATCTTGAATCATATTGAGTACCTACAAAATTTTCAATAGGTCATCTTTTACATAGTCTTATTTAATGATGACTCAAAATATATTATTGAATCCAAACGGGGTTAAATCTAGTTCCATTGACTAGGAGGAAAAAACCTACTATTTTTGAGATTCTAAAAAAGGCAAGGGCGTTATGGATCGGATGTGACTTGCCACAAATAGTAAAGGAAAGGAGACACTGCTAAACACAATATGAAGCAGACTCATTTTTATAGATGCTTGAAGGGCATAGTGAATGATACACAGTCAAGTGTGCAGGACTTGAAGACCGTAGTTGCAAGATATAGGGACTTTACTTGCATAGTATTTTGTGAGGAGTCAATCTTTCATATTACCTTGGATGTTTGTAAAGCATATGAAGCAAGGAAGATATCCTACGGGGCATTAGACATGCAGTAGGTCAGAAAAAAGCAATAATATAGCAATTGTCCATTGTTTGGTGGAGACCATTATGGTACATTCTAGATGAAATAACAAAGGATGAATGCCAATAGTTGCTTGATGGTGACTGCTTCTTTGGGAAGAAGAGCAAGCTTAGTCACTTGGATGAAGTAGTCACTAGAATGGTTAGAAGCGAAGCTACTTTATCGACAGTATTGTTTTTTATTAATTTTTGGCTGGTAAAGTTGTTAATGTGGATAAAAAAAAGGTCCTTGGTCTTGGTCAAATGATTGAAAAGTTGTGGGCGGAAAAGTGGGTGTGTTCATTAGATGCGAATGGCACTCGAACAAAGGATGCAAGAGGAAAGATGTGAAAGATTCTAGAGAAAGAGTATGTAGAGATCAAGAAGAACACCTTGGTGCTAAACTTGCAAAGTACAGCAATAGCAACTGGTTCAGCCTTCAGCTTCTCTTATGACATCCTCTTATCAAAGAAGGATACAAAGTCTATACATGCCAATGGCATTGATGCAAAGTGCTTCATGGCAATGACTAGCAATGCTTAGGAGAAGCCATGTGTGTTTATCCCAGATGACTTGCAAGACTTTGGAGTGGCAAGGATAGTTGACCTTGTAATGTTTATCATACAAGGCCCTTTGGAGGACAAGATAAGATCAACGCTGGTCCTGTTTATGTTAAAAGCACAAAGTGATCCTCTCTTTCCCAGTTTGACATCGATTGGATATCCACTTACAAAAGTCTTCCATGGTGTATTGTTGCTCCTTGACCATGCTAGAAGGCACCAGCATTCAAGTCTTGAATCCATACTTGATTCTTTTCTTAAATAGGGGTGGTGGCCCTTTAATTCAACTTCCTCTAAATCCTTTGGATCTTTATTACAAAGAGGAAGAAAATGTTGAGATATCAAGCTCTATCCCCGACATATCTCCTGGATGACTATCATTTATGTCACCGCCTATGTTAGTTGTACTCGTGGTGTAGTTAGACTACCACGTATGTTTTTGATTTGGGTTCACATATGAACCACGTATTCTAGGTTTTGACATATAGGGTATTTCCCTCTTCTATTATATAGTTGTTGTGTGCAAAAGTGAAGAAAGGCTTCACCCTCCAACCTTGTGTCCTCTCTCTTTTGTGTGTTGTGAAGAAAGCTGAACTTGAGTCTCCTATCTCTCTCCCTTATTCTTTACATGGTATCAGAGCCTTGTTCGTGGTAAGGAGCTCAAGAAAGCTAGCCAAGTTTGTGGTGTCCTGGTAAGAGGACCAGTGTAGCTTTCCTATTTCGAGTTTGGGAGCAAATCTCTGCAGGTAGCACAGCCAGAAGTGCAGGAGTGCACTGCTTCAGATTGAGAGGCCCTTCGCGGTGCGGCGAGAGCGCAGTATATGCTGCGGGCGAGGGCAAAGCCCTCGGCGACTTTATTTTTCTGATTTGAGGCCGTTTCGGGGCCCGTTTTGAAGGCGGAAGTTCTTCGCAGGCACTCAGAAAAAGGCCCTGTTTTTGCTGTGCGACCACCGCGCGGCTAGTCGGTGGAAAGGTGCCATAGAAATTGCATCGTAAGCCTATGTGCAGAGATATTGGGAGTTGCAGATTCATGCCTGTTGCCTGTTGATGCAAAATCGTCACGAGGAAGTGACTGTGTGGTGAAATACCACTTTCGTCAGTGTTGCAGATCTGCCCCTGTGAGGCTCTTTGCAGAAGTTTTGCTATTTGCCCTTCTGAGGCATTTGCTGTGTTTACAGGTTGCTGTTGCAATTCGTGATTTGTAAAATGTCTGAGAATCTGTCTACCATTGTCAGTGAGAAGCTTGACAAGAAGAACTTCCAAGCATGGAAGTTCAGGATGACAAACTTCTTTATGGGAAAGGGAGTTTGGGATTACATCAGTGGTGAAACTGCAGAACCAGTTTTGGGTGCTGCTCCCACTCCTGCTGAATTGAAGGCCTTTAAAGAATGGCATGAAAAAGCCAGAAAATGCCTGTATTGGCTGTCCGTTAGCATTTCAGATTCTATGATTGTGCATATACAGGATCTAGAGACGCCTAAGGAGGCATGGGATACATTGGTGAAGCTGTATAGCACAAATACCAAAGCACGAAAGATGCAGCTAAAGCAGGAGTTGCACAATGTGCAAAGGAAAAATCTGAATATAAATGAGTATTCCTTGAAGGTGAAAGGCCTTGCAGATTCTCTTGCCTCCATTGGAGCACCTGTTGATGATGAGGACTTAGTGTCCGTGACCTTGAATGGTCTTGGGAAAGATTATGCACAATTTCGGACATCCATTGGAGTCCGTGAAACATTTCCTGATTTTCAGGAACTTATTGCTCTCTTGCTGAGTGAAGAGCAAAGGAATGGTGGTTCAGCCACCTCAACTTCTCAAGAGACTGCTTTCTACTCGAATACAGGTAGAGGCAGAGGTAGAGGAAGAGGCCGTTCTGGTGGCCGTGCAGGAAATCAGAACCAACAGCAACAACAGGAAAACCAGTCCTATGGAGGAGGACGTGGTAGTTCTAGAGGCAGGGGGAGCCAAAGAGGCCGTGGTTCATGGCAAAGGAACCAGCAAGTAAATAGCAGCATAGAATGCTATTATTGTGGAAAGCCTGGACACAAGGAGAATACATGCTATAAAAAGCAGAATGACATCAAAAGTGGAAAGTTGCAGCAAAGCAACTATGCATCATCAAGTGGGCATGGTGACGACAGAAATGAGCACCTTTTTGTGATGCAGCATATGGTTAACTCCATGTCAGGAGATGCTGCAGCTTGCAATGATGTTTGGTATGTTGATTCAGGTGCCTCTAACCACATGACCAGTCATGGTGAGTGGTTTCATGATGTCAGAAATTTGGATAAGCCAGGTTATGTTGAAACAGGTGATGATACTGCGCACCCAATTACGCAGGTTGGTAAAGTGCCATTGGCTATGCAGGATGGCAAAACAAAGTACTTGGCAGATGTACTTCATGTTCCAAAAATCACTAAGAACCTGGTTTCAGTTGGCCAGATGGTTGAGCAAGGTCTGCAGGTTAGATTTAATCCTGATGGATGCTTTGTTGAGGACTTGAAAAATAAATGCCGCTTGGTTGTGAAAGGCAACAAAAATGGAAGAATGTTCACCTTGGATGTTGATATGCCTGAGGTGAAAGCTGCTATGTTTGCGCATGGGAGAGGTGTCATTGCAGATATTGAGATATGGCACAAGCGCATTGGGCACGTGAATATACAAAGGCTGAAATCTATGCAAACGAAAAACATTGTTGCAGGTTTGCCTAAATTCAGAGTTGAGGGAATACAAAAGGTATGTGAAGCATGCCAAATGGGTAAGCAGGCCAGACATGCATTTCCCAAAAATGCTAAGGTGAGCAGAAGACCTTTGGAAGTGATCCATTCAGATGTTTGGACAACCAAAGCTGCTTCTATTGGTGGATGCCATTATTATGTGACGTTTATTGATGACTACACTAGGAAGGTGTGGATTTATTTTATGAAGCACAAAAGTGAAGTGTTCAGCCATTTCAAGGCTTTTAAGGCCATGGTTGAAAAAGAGAAAGGTGTGCATATTAAAGTGCTAAGATCTGATGGAGGGGGAGAGTACTTTTCAGAAGAATTTTGTGAATATCTGAAAGAACAGGGAATTCAAAGGAAGTACTCATGCAGGTCTACCCCTCAGCAGAATGGGGTTGCAGAAAGGAAGAACAGGCATATTGCAGAAGTAGGACGGGCGATCCTAAATGAGAAAAACATGCCTGATTATTTCTGGGCTGAAGCAGTAGCAACTGCTGTTTATATTATGAACCGAACCCCCACTGCAGCTGTCCATGGCATGACGCCTGAAGAAATGTATACAGGCCAAAAACCAGATATTTCTCACTTGAAGGTATTTGGTTGCATAGCTTATGTTCATGTTCCTGATGAGAAGAGAACAAAGCTGGATCCAAAGGCAGAAAAATGCATCTTTATTGGATATGCTCAGCACCAGAAAGGGTATCGCTGTTATAACCCTTCCACCCGCAAAATGCAAGTGAGCAGAGATGTTGTTTTTGATGAAATGAGCAGCTGGTATGCACCAACTGTTATGGTAGGAGATGCAGATGCAGGAAATGGGAATGCTGCAATAAATGCAGAGCAGCAATCTCAAGCCTTGAGTGGACCCAGAGAGTCCTCTACTAGTGGATCTAATGCATGGACAGGGAGATTGAGATCTAGTGAATCGTCACATGGCAGTCCTGATAGTGTTGTGCAGGTATCACATAAGGGAAAAGAAAAAGTGGACCATGCTCCAGTGTTTGATGCTGCTGCAAAGGGATGGTCTTTGCATCAGATGGATGTGAAAAATGCCTTCTTGCATGGTGACTTGCAGGAAGAGGTTTATATGATGCAGCCAAAAGGTTATGAGGATAAAGCACACCCCAATTTTGTATGCAGGTTGCGCAAAGCCTTGTATGGCTTAAAACAGGCGCCGAGGGCATGGTCAGACAAGATAGGGCAATATCTTGTCACTATTGGATTTCAGATTTCCAATTCAGATTTTTCACTTTATGTGAAAAGGACAAACAGAGGGATTGTGCTTATAGTCATCTATGTTGATGACTTGATTATTACAGGTGATAGTGATGCAGACATTAATGAAGTGAAGCTGCTGTTGAAGCAGAAATTTGAGATGAAGGATTTGGGAGAGCTGCGTTACTTCTTGGGCATTGAGGTTATTAGATCCCCGAGTGGGATATGGCTGTTGCAAAGGCAATACGGTTTGGACATGCTGTCCAAATATGGGATGACAGGCTGTAAGCCTATCTCTGTTCCATTGGAGCAGAATGTGAAGCTCAATGCAGAGTCAGGTGAGCTTCTTGAAGATATTACTATGTACAGGCGCATAGTAGGTAGCTTGATTTACATGACTATAACCAGACTAGATTTGAGCTATGCTGTGGGGCTGGTGAGTCAGTTTATGCAGGCACCAAGGAAGCCACATTTGGATGCGGCTAGGCGCATACTGCGGTATGTGAAGTCCACATTGCATTATGGACTGTTTTATGAAGCTGGGTGTGCATTACAGGTACATGGATACACAGATGCTGACTGGGCTGGTAGTGTCTCAGACAGGAGATCTACTAGTGGTTTTATGTTTTCCCTTGGGAGTGGTGCCATCAGTTGGAGCAGCAAGAAGCAGCCAATAGTTGCCTTGTCGAGCACAGAGGCTGAGTACAGGGGTGCAGCAATGGCTGCATGTGAGGTAGCTTGGTTACGGAAGCTACTTGCAGATATGGGACAGTCAGTTCATGCAGCAGTTGTCATTCATTGTGACAACATTAGCAGCATCATGCTTGCTAATAACCCAGTTTATCATGCTAGAACGAAGCACATTGAGGTGCATTATCACTTTGTGAGAGAGAAGGTTCTAGCTGGTGAGATTGATCTTGTCTATGTCAGCACTGAGGAGCAGGTGGCTGATATCTTTACGAAGGCATTGGGTACCGAGAAGCTTCGCAGATTTAGGAGCTTGCTTGGTGTACGTGAGATGGATTTGAGCTTGAGGGGGAGTGTTGAGATATCAAGCTCTATCCCCGACATATCTCCTGGATGACTATCATTTATGTCACCGCCTATGTTAGTTGTACTCGTGGTGTAGTTAGACTACCACGTATGTTTTTGGTTTGGGTTCACATATGAACCACGTATTCTAGGTTTTGACATATAGGGTATTTCCCTCTTCTATTATATAGTTGTTGTGTGCAAAAGTGAAGAAAGGCTTCACCCTCCAACCTTGTGTCCTCTCTCTTTTGTGTGTTGTGAAGAAAGCTGAAGTTGAGTCTCCTATCTCTCTCCCTTATTCTTTACAGAAAAGCCTAAACTAGATGCAACAATGGTGGACTCTCGAAAGTCGAATCACCTTGAATTGATAGATGAGATGGTATCCAACCTATTGAATGATGGATGGGTGGTAGCATTGTACTGAATGGGTTTTCTAGCTGAAAAATTGCTATGCCAAGTTATGAATGTAAATATCATGGATACCCCCATCAAATACAACATTTTGATACAGTTTGACAAAATATGAAGAGGGGAGAGGAGAAGAGTGGAGATGAGGAGAGAGGGCACAGCTAGAGAGCACACCTTAAATGACTAACTGTACACTAGATTTAGTTGAAAATGTAGAATATATATAAACCCTTTTAGGGTTAGGGTTAGGGCATCTAACCCTTTCCTTTATAGCACTCTATATGTGTTAGTTCTATGCACAATATTATCACATGATGTTGAGCGTGGTTTCTCAACACCTTCCCTCAAGATCAACATCATGAAGTAGGCCTTCCCTTCAGACGATGATTTTGGGGAACTGGAAGAAGGAATGCGCATTACATTCCATCACACCCCTTTAATGGGAATGTCCTTCCTCTGCATCAAACCAAGATCTTGTTCACCTTTCTAAAAAAGCTCTTTACTGAGAGTGGTTTGGAAAAGATGTCTCCAACATTTTCTTTGCTATCACAATGCTATAGTGTGATGTCACTAAGTAACACTCTTTCTCTAATGAAGTGCTCTCTGACTTCAATGTGCTTTGCCTTGGAGTGATATACTAGATTCTTGGCCAATGCTTGAGCTGATTGATTATCACAATATGCTGTTGTTGTCTTTGATTCATCAAAGTAATCTATTTCTAACAATAGTCTTCTGAGCCATATAGCCTCACATGCATCTGTAGTGGTGAGAGCCCTATATTCTGCTTCAATTGAAGACAAAGAAATGGTTGGTTGTTTGTTTAACAACCATGTATAGCACCTTGACCAAGGAAAAATGCATATCCCTGTGTTGATCTCTTGGTCTCATGATTTCAGGCATAGTAACTGTCATAGTATCCATGTAACCTTGGATGACTTCCTGTGTATTCTATCCCAAACTATCTTGTACCTCTGATGTATCTCAAGACTCTTTTGGTTGCCTTCTAGTGAGACTATTTTGGATTTGCCGTAAACTATGCTAGTGAACTTATTGCATAATAAATTTTTTACCGTGTGATATAAGAGATCCGATGAGCTGCCAATAGTACTTGTCATTGACAGTAGGCTTTTCTGAATCTTTTGTAAGTTTGAAACTCTGTTCCACGGGAGTGGCTACAATCTTGCAATCTGCCACATGAAACTTCTTTAGGAGATTGTCAACATACTTTAGCCGACTCATAAAGGTGCTGCCTGAATATCTCTTGAACTCAATTCCAAGAAAATAGTGCATAAGTCCAAGATCTTTCATGTCAAGCTCTGCAAATAAGTCTTCTTTCAATTTCTTGATGAAGCTAACCTTGCTTTTGGTCACAATCAGATCATCTACGTACAAAAGTGCAATAGTAATGTCTTCCCCTTGAACTTTGTAGTAGAGAGTATGATCTTCATTGGATTTCATGTATCCCAGATTAGCAACATACTTGTCAATTCTATTGTACCAACTTCTGGAAGCTTGCTTTAAGCTATAGACACTTTTCTTGAGATGCCAATCCTAATTCTCTTTTCCTAGTTTAACATAACCTACTGGTTGTCGCATGTAGACTTCCTCATCTAGGTAACCATTGAGAAATGCATTCTTGACATTGAGCTGATACACGTTCCATCTGCTGAGTGTCGCTAGTGATATTAAGAACCGTATGGAATCCATCTTTGCTTTTGGAGCATAAGTCTCATCATAATCCTGACCATATTGTTGTGCAGATACTTTTGCAACTAGTCTAAATTTGTATCTTTCACTGCTTTTATCTAGATTGTACTTCACTTTGTATACCCATTTGTTTGCTATGGCCTTCTTTTCTAGTGGAAGGTTGCATAATTCCCAAGTATTATTCTTATACAAAGCTTCCATTTCTTCATTCATCGCAGTATGCCATTCTGGCTTATCAATTGCATCTTTGAAGTACACTAGCTTTTCTGTAGCCATGATGGTAGTCATAAGATAATAATTGGTAGATTCAACCTGAATTGCTTTGTCTTTTTGAGCATATGTCAATCTGGCAGGTGGTCTGCTTTCCCTAGTAGACCATCTGAGTTGATGTGGCTCTTCTCAAGGTGCTTCTGGCAATTCTTTCTCTTCTTCATCAACCTTTTCTGTGGATGAATGTGTAATTGGTGCATCTATCTCCTGTGTATTTGAGGTTTTTCATTCTAATTCCTCATCAAAGATTACATCTCTGGAGATAATGACCTTTCAGTTGATGGGATCATAAAACTTGTATGCTTTGCTTTCTTCACTGTAGCCAACCATGACGCATTTGCATAACTTCACATCCAATTTTCTGCGATGATCGTCATGTATGTGGGCATATGCTATGGAACCAAATATGCAGAGATGCCCAATGCATGGCTTGTGTCTAGTGAATGCTTCATAAGGTGTCATACCCTGAATCAGTTTGATTAGAAACTGATTAAGTAAGTAGTTTGCAGTGGCTATTGCATCTACCCAATATTGATTCAAAATATGCTTCTCACTAAGCATTGCAACACTACCTGCTAACATACCATTCTTCCTTTTAGCTCTTGCATTCTACTGAGGAGTATTTGTACATGTGAATTGTCTTTGAATGCCATGAATTCTGCAAAAGT
This sequence comes from Dipteris shenzhenensis, assembly GCF_047967505.1. Classification (NCBI taxonomy): domain Eukaryota; kingdom Viridiplantae; phylum Streptophyta; class Polypodiopsida; order Gleicheniales; family Dipteridaceae; genus Dipteris; species Dipteris shenzhenensis. The sequence goes on from NC_141626.1 coordinate 6,198,670, forward strand.
TCATGAATGCTAAAGACATGTTTTTATTCCCTTTGTTTGATCTCATGACTTTGATCTTTCTATCTATCTGGTTTTCTACCATGGCTTTGAATTCTTGAAATCTGGAAAAGACTTCATATTTCTCTTTTAGAAAGGAGACCCAACGATATTTGTTATGGTCGTCAATGAAAGTCAAGTAGTAAAGTGAACCATTGATGTTGCGAATAACCCCATACATTTATATGTATCAAATCAAGAATACCTCGTGCTTGAGAGGTACTTCTACCAAAGTTGGTTTGCTTTTGTTTGCCGAAGCAACATGCTTCGCAAACTTTTTCAAGAAACTAAAGTTTTGGAATTCTAATTGCCATATTCTGATTTTTGAGCTCTATCAAGCTTTTGAAATTGGCATGCCCATATCTCTTATGCCATTTTGCAGAAAGTGGCATTTGTTGCGGTTGAGATGACATGGCATGCAAATCTGGTAGTGTAGCTAGTATTCTGAACAAGCATCCTTCCTTGATTGCTTTTCCTAGTAGCTGATATCCTCAACATTTGTCTCTGATCATGCATGCATCTCCATCAAAGATGACTCAGTAGTTGTGTTCCATCATTTGACCTACTGAGAAAAGATTCTTGTTGAGTTTTGGAACATAGAATACATCTTTCACCAATCCTTTTATACCAATGAAATTGTTCATAGAAACAATGCCTTTCCCTTGAACTGGATTTGGCATGTTATCTGTAGTGTAGATAATGTTGTTCTAACCTTCTAATGGTTTCATCTCTATGAACTTATTCCTGATGTTTTATCATATAAGAGGATGCACTGTTGTCGATGTACCAAGGATCCTGATCTGCTTGGTCGACTTGATAGCTAAGATCCTCTTGTGAATTGCAATTAGTGTCAAGGTACACTATATCTTCTGCATTTCCTCCCTTGCAAGAAACATGTTCTTAGGTTTATTTGCATAATGACTGTGACTAGAATGTCCACCATGATCATTTCCTCTTCCTTGAAAATTCCCTCAATTACTACTGGATTAACCTCCATGGTCGTACTACTTCTTGGAGCAATCTTTTTCATAGTGTCCAAACTTATGACAGTATTTGCAGTGAATGTTTGACATGTTGGTGGATGCATTCCCTCATCCTTGGAATCTTCCTCGATTGGAATGATTTACTCTTTGTTGATGATGATGTTGTTCAGGATGATGCTAATTCTGATTCTGACTTTGATGCTGATTTTGTTGCTTATGATGACCATTTTGCTGTAATGATCTACCTCTGCTTCTATCTAAAGCTATGAATGCTTGATCATTGGAATGACCTTTGTGTGTATGGATGGCTTGAGTCTTGAGTTCTTCACCAAGTAAAATTGATTGAAGTTCTTCTAGTGTCAGACTTTTCCATTGAATGGCAATACTCTAGACTAGATTCTTGTATCCCTCTCCTAGTCCATTTAGGATGACTTGAACCATTTCTGCATGTAATGTGTGTGTGAAATCAAATCATATGATATCTGCCCACTAAACAATTGGTAAATGTCTCTGAACACTCTAAATTCTCTTCACTGAACTATGAAATGTCAGGTTTTAAATAATGTGATGATGTGAAATAGCATGTGAGTGTTGGGACTAACTCTGAGTAGGAACTATTTAGAAAATTTTCAGCATGGCTTCGATTGGCTACTTTGGAGTTCTCTCCACTATGAATGATATAATCTACTCTAAACTAGATCTAGACCAATGACGATGAAAAATAAAAAAATAATTCCTTTTCTTTGTTCGTTTTAGGTGCTGGGTCTGATGCATAATAGATGTAATTTGTTCCTCTCAAGAATTGCAGTAGAGGCTCATTCTTCATCCATATGTTGTCTATTGTGGAACCACTTATTGTTGTCAGGTCATGGATTAGTTGTTGCATGTTGTGAGCGTGCGTAAAGTGTTTTAATTTGGTTAGCAATGTGCTGTGTGTGAGGTAGCAAATGTTGAAGTCCCCAACAACATATGTCGGGAAATTTGCATCAACTTGTTACAAGAGAGTGGCAAGAATGTGAATCAACGACTCTGTGCATGCACGAGGTGGCTTGTAAACGTTGATTATTGATATCTTGCCGACCTTAATGCACGAAAGCTATGTGAGCATACACATTACGTTGTCTTTGTGGCAACAGTCAGCTCGTATGAGTGTTATGTCTTCTCAGTAGTATGTGGCCAAGCCCAGGCCATCAAGCATGCAAGTGTGCTTGAATCCTGTGATAATCAGGTCTTTGTTTTTGAAGCATCGAACTTCCTACAGACAAATGATGGTTGCGGCTGGAATGCTTTGACAAGCTTGGATGTCTAACTTGTATGCATGGAATGATGATGTGTTGAGGGATTGCAACAGTGTTGGGTTGAGAGTTTCATAGAAGTCTTTTTGTTATGTTATTTAGACTCTTGTTGTTGACAGCCTTTCTATCTCTAAGAGTACCAATGTATCCACTTTTACATGTTTATTTTCCAAAGGAGAAGTTAGATAGAGAAATGTGGGCTCCCTAATCCATGAAAGAGAAGTGTACACTAAGCCATGTGACTTTATATATGATGGGTCAAATGCAAGCGAGTCCATTGACAATCCTTGTGCATGATGTATTGTCCTCACTTCAGCTAGTTGTATTGGGAATTGGGTCCTGCAAATGGTGTTAACGTGGTTTTTCCCTATTTAAAATTCACGTTGGATTTGAAAAATCGGTGTCCAAGAAGACTGAATTCTTTGATGAGAGTAGGGCAAAAGTGCATTTCTTGTTTTTTTGCCTGTGTCAGGATTGTTGAATTGAACCCAGATGACTCGTGGTTTTTTTGACATGTCTATGCCCTTGAATATTTCATCAGCTCCATTCACAAGGCCATCTGTTATGTCCAAGTTGCATGAGCATATTTCTACAATGCTGACTTACTTTAATTATAGATTTGAGTGCAAGCCTCTAGTTAATTTTGAGTCTTCTGGAATGTGTATTGTCTTGTTGTAGGCTCGATGTAAACGCGAGCCTTTTCAGAATTGCCTTGTCCCGTTTCATGTTAGGTTTATCTACATGGAAGATGTTGCCGATGTGAATGACGCATATGGTTTATACCACAGATTTTCCCAGAGGGCGAGGTTTGCAGCCTTTTGCTACGTCCTGACCTAGAACATCTCATGTTTTTCGTTAGATGCACAATCATGGTTTTGTAGGGTGTAGTATGTTGCGCCAATCCGTACCAAGCAATTCCTTCCTTTTTATGTAAAACCGAATTACGTACTGACCGTTAAATCTGTTCCACTAGATCCATAAAGTTGTGGATCTGTGGAGGCGCTGGCCATCTAGAGGTGCTGACGCGTCGTTTCTTCGTGTTTAGCCATTTTTTCAAATTTCATATTGTGAAGCAATTATAAGTAAATATCCATGTCTGCGCACGTGTGAGCTTGCATTGGGGTGCGGCGGTCCTTTTTCCAAGGTTAAGATCTTATTGCTCATTATGGTTTTGCTTTGGTGGTCACTGCCCCACCTGTTAACCCCCATATGAGGAGGACATGGGGGCAGCAGACTTGGTTGCGTAACTTTGAGTTATAGATTGGGAGTAAACAAATGGAATGGCTGCCAAAATTGCAAAACCTTTTGTGTGAGGTATGGCCTATGTATAGGCTCTTGGCTAGGCCCAATCGTGGGCAAGTGACCCTACTTAATGCTCGACCAGTTTGCCATTTGTTGGTTGGTTGATTTGGTCTGTGGTCAGCATTGACCTGACCAGGGTCAGCTGTAGAATAGTCTACTGAGTGGGCTTGCTTGGGGGCGCACCCTCACCTATATAAGGAGGGCCTTGTGAACTTCAAAAGAAGCTCCGAAGCAACACAGGAGGAGGAGAGAGCAGCATCTCAGTTAGCAGCCTTCCTTTTGCCAGTCCTTGCTAGACGTTTGTAGTTCTCCTTGACAGGACTTTTGCCACTCTAGTAGGGATGGCTATGTGTTTCCAAATTTGTGGGTTCATCTTTGGCAAGTGGCTACCACAGTATAATCTATTGAGCTCAGTAAGATCTTTGATCGTGTCGGTGCCGGTGTGAATACAATTTAGTGTTGTCAATAATGATGACTTTGTTTTTTGCATTGGTGCATTCAACTCGTAGTACAGGACGTTATCTTCCCACACTGAAGGAGCAAGTGCTAGTGTGGTAGGTTTGGTGGAGAACACCCATGCATCCTTAGTGGGGTTGGCTTAGCATAAATCTCCGCAAAAGATTACATCAAGGCCTCCAAATGGTCGCGAGTGATTATGCATGATTTCACGCAACCGCATGTCACATGCTAGGAAAGTATTAAAATGAACCAAAAATATTTCGGCAATGACTACAAGTTTGAGGTCTCTATATAGATGAGATAAATTCTACAACTCAGCTAAAAGAGGTTTGTAGTTGCTTGTCAACAAGGGAAGGTGCAATGCAGAGTGGGAATGTTGCAGGCAGCTTTGCCAGTGTAGGCTAGCAATAATGCTCTAGGCAAGTTGGCGTCATGTGGCTGCTGATGTGAATATTGCCGTAACAAAGCTTGGACAAGCAATAGCAAGGTAAATGTTTTCCCAGTTCCTTACATTGCCTAATAAAAAAAGGCACAGTGAAGGTTGCTGGGCCAACCATTTTTTCAAAAGGATATTTTCGATTAAGGCACGTTGCTCAATGTTGAGCTTGTGAAATTGCTGGTGGTATTCTTGATTTGGCAAGTATGCATATTGAGATGAGTCGTGCTTCTATGTTATTAAGCGTGTGCATGAAAGGAGTGGAAGGTGCAAGAGGCATGTTTTGCAAGTAAAATCGTAGGAGCTTGCCCTTGCAAATATGAGCTTCGCAAAGCTTGCAAATAAGTTGCTCTTCATAAGGAAAGTGAGTTGCATTGAACGCATGTTGATCCAAAAACTCTCATGTAGTAGAAGATACACCTCAAAGTTTTGACTTGAAAGACAAAGAGCCACAGCAAATACAAGGATACGATGGAGTGTCCTTAATTTTTTAAAGGTATTTTGCAATAGATTTTCCAATGCCCTCGTGCCATGCGGGTTGTGGTCATTTATGTGGTATGTTGTACACACTTTCAAGAGCAACATTGCATGTTTGGTTTGACTGTTCCCTTGAACTATCTTGATGTGTGCGGTAGATTTTTTTGGCTATGTTTTGCACAGAACATCCATGATCAGGGTGCAATGACATGTATTGGAGAGTGATTTCTTTAGCAGTTGCAGATGGATTGTTTGCTAGCTAAGTGTTTAGTGTCGACTCATGAACAACATCCCATGTAATGTAACATCATTTTGGTAGTTTTGGGAAAAGAGGAGAAACCTCTATAGAACTTGCATGTTCATCAATGAGCAAACAGTGGGATAGGCCATGGGTGCAAGCCAAGAACATCAAATATCAAGGTTGGACACCCACAACATTGCAACAAAGAACTTCAAATGAACACTCTAGCACTGGGGATATGTGGTTCAAGCACTAATGAATAAGTGAACGTGAGTTTGCAGTGATAGGAAGGAATCGCAAGAGCAACTGCAAGACAGACTCATGTGGGTGAACTGAATGTTCTAGTCCAAGCAGTTGAATCCAAGATGAGGTTAGTGTAGAGTTGCCAAGAAATACTGATTGAAATAAAATCTCAACGAAGTTGTTGTAGCTTAAGGTTGGGAAGAACTCAAGAAAGCAAATCAACAAATCCGTATTGATTGGAAAGTTTTTCTTGAAAATCTTTTGTTTGGTTAAGTCATATTTTTGAATCTCTTGTATTTGTTCCATCCTCGTGTATTCGACAAAGACTCACAAGATGAAATTCACAATAAATGAGTCGCACGTTGTTGCAAACCAAAATTTTTTGCAAAGAAGACCGTGAGTAAAGATGCACTCGCAAATCAAAAGTACATAGGAAAGATAGATCATGCGCTTTCATCAAACGTGACCAAATGGCCAGAGCTATTGATCGTAAAGCTGCAACTGAGCCTCATGCTAGAAAGCAAGGACCATACACGGAGAACACTGTCGGCATACAAGTCCAAGAAGGTTGATTAAAATGCAAGAAACTATCCACTTGCATTCCACAAATACAAACATGCACATCAGGACCCTCACGTAGAACAATGCAGCCCTTGAGAATAGGTACTTTGATTGCATGGTGTGGAGATTTGCAAGAGTAGCAAAATAGATGGACCGAGTCATGGCTCCTCACACACATTCCCCCATAGACAACGCACACAAACTCCACCAGTTGTGTGTTGAGGTTTGTAAACTAAAGAACACCAAACACCTACAAGACAAAATGTGCGTATAAATACTTAGTTCAAAAAAGAAAAAAACATATAATCGATAAAGTTCACCTTTTGGCCATAGCCAAGATTATAAAGTCGTAAAAATCAAGCGTGTTTTTGGCGATCATGTACGAACAGTTGTGCGTAGTGTACATGACAATGCCTTCATCATTGTACTCTTGCACCAACCAAGTCAAAACTGGTTTGCGCTCACCCACAAATGAAAGTTGTAGCACGAAGATAGTCAAAAAATTGTGTGCTGACTTTGTGCAAGGAAACTAACAACAGTGAGGGCTAGTTCTTACAATTGCACGGTCCTCATTGTGCGGACCATCTGCTATGATCACTCAGTGCCTCCTTCTACATTGACTCTAATGATCACAAAGCTTATGGTTCCAACGACTATTGAAATGGTTCCTTTTTGGGATTCAAACATCTCAATTGCCTTTGGACGAAATCACCAATGCATGTCTCAGAGATGAAACAAATGGTTCCTTCAAAGGGCTGTGCTTTGAGAATCAGGGTAGTAGCATCAACGTGCAAAGAAAAGTAACAACTCCCTCCTTCGCCAGGAGCTCCGGCCCTTGCAACAGCACCCTCCACACGATAAAAACACTCCGGGAGGAGGATGTCTTCGTATTGATTGACGAATGCATGGGGGACAACAAGAGTTATGGTCTAGCAATTGCAACGACTCGTGAAATTTGCTAACAATTTTATAGCATACTTTGGGTTCTTTGCCTTGAAGGTCCCATATTTCACTAACAACTTGCCCTCAAAAGCAAACCTATGCGGAATAACATTGGTCACTAGGTCAATCTCAAGTAAGGGAAAACTATTTCCTCCTCCTATGTAGTGCCCTTGGGACAGGACTATAGCTTTAAGCTAGAATGAACTTGAGCTCCCCTTGATTTCTTCTTCTGCAACACGTTGAGGAATCTCCACTTCATTGCATTGCTCATTCTTATATGAGGAAGACTTACTTGCTGCATGGCCCAATGAATGAAAGTTTCAAAATAATGACCTTTCTAAGGAGTGTTTTTTGTAGCTAATCCTTCTTTGGGTGGTGCACTAGAACAACTAAGAATTAGAGAACTAACAAAACTGGAGCTTTTGCATTCAAAATTTTCACTGATTACTCGTGATGGACACCGGTCTGCATGCAAAGCAAAGGCTGACATGAACTACATAGCATGATAGTGAATGAGCAGAAAGCGCAAACTCTCACTGACTCCTCCTTGTCATTCACGCCAGAGATTGCATCGTCAATCATGTCCTCCACGTTATTTAAAGAGATCCTTTTTATCATCTCTACAATTAGTCAAACAATCCAGTGAACGTGAAAGCAAAGAAAGGAAAATGAATTCGAATAGAATTGAAGTGTAAGGTGAACAAAAGCAAATCATGCAACTCCTCCACGATGAAAGGTGTTGTCATCCGTATCCATTGAGATAGGGGAGCCATGGCATTTGCCCAAAGATTCTCCAACTTGCTCACCACCAGCCATTGAACAGTAGGCAAAAGACTTTGACTTGCCTTCCATAACACCAAAACGTTCTTTTATCGTCGAATTGTGCACACAATCCTTCCTTAGAAGATGTCTTACCTCTGTGCAACCAAATCTCTGAGATGTGATACACAATCTTTGCATCCAACCAAGAAAAGTAGACAAAGGAATTAGCGCCTCCTTCAATTTTCATCAATTTTGCACCGCCACCTTTGACGTTATCTTCCATGTTTACAGTAGGTAGCCTAAAGGAAAGTTTGGGTTTTAAGAGCTCTCCTTGAGCCACATGTTCTATTATCAACCCTTGATCTTGAATTGATCGTAAGGGCTAGAGAGTTTCCTAAAAAAGTTCCTTCCAAGTTCTAAATCTATAGTAATCATGCTTTTCACTTGAAAAGCATATACAAGTTTTGTTCCCTAAGCTATGTCTCAAGCTCTACTGCTTCAACTGACTCCATCCTCGCTCCTCCTCCCATTCATAGCCTCAATTTCCATCCCCTTTCCATCTCGTTTGCTCCCTTAAAACCCTGCGTTAGCCTCATTCAATCCATCGATCTAGACTCTAATAATCTCACCAGAAACATCCCAGCATTGTCCACGCAGCATCAACAAGAGGCACCTCTCATTGACACCTTCACTTCCGGAGAAATGGCTATAGCCCAAGCGGACCTCCTTGTAATTTTTGCAACAGTGAGCCTGCTACAATCACAAGACAACGTTCCATGAAGCTATGGCAAACACGACTTGCAAGACACCACGACGAAGCCCAATCACCTGTTTTTTTGCTCATCCACACAACATCAATAAGAGGCACCTCTCATTGTTGCCAACGCTTCCGAAAAAATAGTTGTAGCCCAAGCGGACATCCGTGTCTTTTTTGCAGCAATAGCGAGCCCGCTACAATCACAAGACAATGATGTTCCATGAACCTCCACGATCATTACAGTTGGCAAAGTGGACTACAGGTTGATCAAGCATGATGAGCAGGACATCTGCCTGACGTGCCTTGATGGGTTTGCTGATGAAAATCCAAGGATGAACAGCGCTTGCAAACATTACTTCCATCTAAGTTGCCTCCTGGAATGGGCCGAAAGGAGCCCTTCTTGTCCTGTATGTGGTGAAGAGTTCGTGTATTATGACTAAACGAGCTTTGTGCTTGCGAAGGTTTACCGGCCATTGTGTATGTTGGGCAAAGGCGTTGCATTGAGATTATCTTCAGAACTCTGTTATGCTGATGTCAGTAAACTAAGCGGTTCTTCTATGCTATCCTGCGCGAAGACATTTTAGTTCCTAGTAGACTCTTTGCATCGTTTGGTTCAGAAGAACCAGCTTACGTAAGCGAGCATAGGGCGGAATGAAGCAACACGGCTAGTCTACATGGCTCTTTGCACTGCTCGGTCTGGGAACAGGAAAGCATAATCTACATTTTTGTGCCTATGTATTAACATTACGAGATGGATAGTGCATCTCAAGGGCACTCTTTACGGAAGCCACGAAGTCCAACACAAAATTCTAATGCAACCGAAGTGCTAGGGCTTGAAGCTTACCATAAAACGATCAAGCTCTCGTCTTTCTCCTCGCCCACAAGAGGTGCGTGGTGGCCAAGCATGGAGTATCTGGCGGATATATGATGCATCGTTGCGATGTCTGCTTCTACGATTTGCAGATGGTCGATAGGTGTTGCCACACGCAAAGAATCAACATGTGTCGCAAGTAGTTGTTCGTACTTAGGATGCAACAAAATCTACCCTTTTAACTTTGCAACTTCCCTAACATCGAATTGCAATGGCTATCGTAGAATCTCTCTCTTCTCAGCAAGGCTGCTGGGAGCATTCTTCATACCTGCAAAAATGGTGAGAACATCTCTTATAGTCTTGAATTTGCAATTAAATGGTCTCAAAAGCAAATCAAACCTTACGATACCTTGTTGGTGAAGTTCTTGAGCTCCATCAGAAACGAAGGAAATAGCACAGATTGTCCATTGCAAGGGTCCGTGTCTAGTACGTAGGATTCGCTCTGAAATGGGAGCATTGAGAGGAAACAAGACATTCGCACCATTTGAGCCAGCTCTGTGACGAAGAGTGCTGTTTGGAGGAAGAATTAGTAATCCAAACCGGTATATCAACCTTCGTTTGACCTTCTAGTATTGTTGTATTTGAAGAAGGCACCTTATGAGACTGCAACATATACTCGTTTTGACTGTTGGGCACGGAAATCGTTGCTAAATACCAAGGCTGTCGCTAAATACCAAGGCAGCTGGACCGGGAGAGGTGTTCCTCTGCTTGCCTTGCAGCGGCCAGTTGCTCACCTTGGAATTAGAATCGATCTGGGCCATTTGGTCTTTCTGTGTGCTGAGGCTTGAGTTCTCTTGTTGATCTATGCAAGCAACCTCCTCCAAGGATTATGATACTAACATCCAGCCATCTCTCATGAATAATTCATAGTCACTAGAGCTGGGTTGAGAGGAATCAAACTATATATAGTCACCCCACAACATCTGCAAATTGCACGTGCACCTGGCTGATTTCACCCATCTATCTCTTGTTTATTACAACCGTCGTTGTTGGAGGATGCCGTACGAGTCAAACTAATGATCTCATGTACTTTCAACGTGCATCATCTTGAGGAAACCTAGCAATGTCGAGCATTTGAAACCCCAAAAGAGACGTGCAATTTCAACGACCGCTAAAGTATCGAGATCATAGAAGATCGGCACAAACTAGTGGATGGACAAAACTAAGCTGGCTCTGAAATGAGATCACAAACAGGGCGAACAAGTTTCTCCAAGAATCCTCACCTCGTTTGTAATGCCATTGCAGAATGAAAGCGAGTAGGAAAGCTTGCAAGAATTCAAGATCACAAAGGACTCTAGCAATTTATATATAAAATTTTAATAAAAGCTAGACTAATGATTTGTTGTTCAATAATACCGTATTTTAATACTATTTCGAATTTAGACGTGTTTTTTGCATCTTTTCAGAAACTGAAGCAGATGTACATACTCGTACACGAATTTGGATGTTCAACTTGGAAGGCAAACACCCCATTGAGATTTAGGTAATGTGTCAGTCTCTTACATATTCGCGATACTCAATCTTGGCACTAATATTCTTGGCAATTCTAATCTCTGCGCACGGGGAAGGGCCCGTTCCCTCGGATTATAACTCTTTGGGGAAGGAAGCGCACCGCCTCCTCGCCCACACTATGTGTGGTTATATAAAGTATATTATATATATGTATATATATGTTTTGAATTTCACCTTGTTTGTTCACTTTTGCTTTTGCATATTCTAAATTCTTATCTGGTTCTGTGTTGAGGTTCGCAAGAAGGGAACACTTAAACACACAGGACATTTGCTCGGACCTACTATTGCCTGTTTAGTTTATAGTAAGGTATTTCCCTTTCTTAACTTTTAAAACTTACAGAAATCATATTCTTCGGTTTTCTTTCATCTCCTTCATTCACGTGTAACGAATAAGAGCCCCTAGATTGATTTTATCCCTTACAAATATAAGCCCTTAGATTGTCAATCACGAAGGTATTATTCAAATAGCGTAAAAACCCACGGGTAAAAGCATATCTTTGCTTTTTAAATGCAAAAAAGCAAAAAGCATACAATTTTGATATTCTTAGCGTACTTTTTTCATTCCAATTTAAAATTTTGTTAATTTAAATAGACTTATTATAAATTTCATAATTCATTCCGTCTTTCCCCTTAGGCGACCTACGACACTCTAGTTTCTTATTCGAGGTCTTTTAGCACCAGAACCACATGCACCATTCAATTGTGGATGGAATTTATAGAGCTCTATGCAATTGAATGTGCCGTTACGCTTGAGTGCTTGGACACCGAGACCAACAATTATTTTTCAAGGGAAACATATTTGGAAGAAAATGTTTTTCCTTTCTTATCGCCTATATAGGTTCACTAAGGGCCTTAGCACATGGATGGGGCTAGCATGGGTTTAGGATGGGAATATTTTTGTCATCATTACTCCCATCCTACACCAAGTGGTCTAGAATGGATTTAGAATGGGAGTAGCCACTTTTTTACCCATCGTGGACCATGGCCTCTAGACCCTGGCAGCCAAAATGGTTTCCCTTTTTTTAGGGATTCAAAAACATGGAAGGATGACATGTGTCCTTGTCCACACAAGGTCTTCACCTCTTAAACACATGAAATGATGCCATGTGTCCTCTTCCTCCCAAACCCATCCCTAGTTCTTTTTTTGTTAGCACATGGTGGGATGGGAATAGGATAGAAATATGCATGGGACCACTTGGGACCACCTTTTCCCATTCCCATCCTATTTCTTCCCATGTGCTAAGCCCCTAAGACCTTCCCAGAGGCCACGCCAAAAAAATGCCCACACGCGATGACCAGGGCTGACCCTAGTGCTTCAACTATGACATCTATGGCCATGTCGCAAACTGTTACACGAGGCTCCTCCCTGAAAGCCGAACTCCGTGGAAAATATTAAGGTCTCAATAAGAGATACATCTCACACCTCTCCATTTCAACCAAGCCAAAGCTGCATTAAATGCTTGAAACTAGTCAGGATTTGAAGCGAGTGAACAAAATGATTTTGTGGAACCATTGCGCATTGTCTGAGCACGTCACATTATCACTGTCTGTACGAATGAAGGCCAACCATAATTTAAGTAATAACTATATGAAACGAGAGGATAGCCAAGGGTTTAAGCAAGCAAGACTGTTTCCAAAGTTGCACCATCGAACAGTTGCTCGTGGCTGCTCTGAAGGTCTGCACTAGCCTTTGTCGTCGTGGAGAATCTGCAAGCTCATTTTCCTGTCTCGTGCTTCCGCTCCGTCTTCCAGCAAGGACGACGAGACGAAGAAAATAAGGGGGCAAGCATCTCTTTGTGGCCGGTTGCTCTCCCAGCCTAGTCCCTTCGACTAATGGGAATTCTAGGCTCCTCTTAGACCCAAATTTTAGAGGACCTCCTTCGCCTACCTTGCCTCCCATGTTCGGAAGAGGCTTTGCTACGTTCCTTCGGCAAGATGTTCATGCTTTCTTGCTGAAAGGGAATGCCTTTGCAGCAACAGAGCAGAAGCGTTCCAGACCTTCCATTGCTTTGCTCCTCGATCTTCGTGGGACGAGATTGGCTTCTCGGACGTACGTAGACGCAGCGACACGAAGGATGCGCATGAATGCGATGAGAAGGGATAATGCTGATCTAGAAGAGGAAGCAAAGAATATTGATTTATCTCCAGAGAAGTTACTGGAAAAGGGCACGCCAGAGACTTTTCAAGCCATTATCAAAGACGTTATCCCCGTGGGTTACTTCGTAAAGATGCCCAGTGGCAGAGATGGTTACCTTCCAGCGACAGATCTAGGTTTTTCGGGGGGAGTGGGCATTCTAGACAGGTTATTCAAAGTGGGGCAGGAGATAACTGTTCGCATTACAGGCACGGGCGGTGGCCGTGATATAATCTCTATCAAGAAACCAGAGTTTGCACCGCCCGAGGACAAGTTTTCGTTTCTTAGGTCCGCCGCTGCAAGGGATACGGGTGGAAGGGGACCTAGGTCCTGAAGATCGATGACAGTGTAGGGGAGTGGCGGATGAATTTTGGCGTCAGAGGTGAGATTTTGCAGCATACTCATCAGTTCTCGTGTTGCCTGATGAAGTATTGCACCACGAAGTTGAATCACAGAATACCGGTGGCAGTTTGTCGCTTGGGTTCGATTTGATAATGGCATGTTATCTATCACTTGGTACAGGATGTGTTCGCTATCCTGTATTCGCATTGGGAGTGTGCCAAACTACGTTATAAGTCTCCTTCAAGCTATCCTAGCAGAGCCATCGGCTGAGCAGTACAGTGACCGTAGTGTATATGTATGTATGGAGGGTGCCCCCAAGTGACCACCGCGGCAACCAACCAAGTGAGGAGCGACCAAGAGTAGCAATAGAAGAAAAAGCGGCTAAAAATCTCATCAAGGGCAAGTTACCCCTCTGTACAGAATCCCGACCAAACAAACCTAGGTGACTGAGCCCAAGATGAATATCAAGTTGACTCACTCAATAACCACTACACTCCAATGAAACAAGTGTGCCTAAGTCATTCGAGGTCTAATAGTTATTCTACTTCAACTTGGCACCACTCAAGGTGAAATTCGAGTGACATGGGGACCAATTGAGCTAAGAGGGATCCAAAGCACCATAAGTTCTACAATGTATAAGAGAATGTGGACACATAGAGTCCTCCAAACCTCCAATATTGGATGTCTTCTATAGTCTGCATCCATTTGCAGAGGTGAACAGATGTTGAGCAGTCTGGCCACATGCATTTGGGGCAGATTCAGGAGAGGAGGCTCTACATGGCATGCTGGTTTAGACAAATTGCAAATTTAGAGCAGAAAGGAAGAGGAGGTCATTGTTGCCCAATGTATAGTTTGCATGGCACACGATGTGATGCAGAGCATGCCGAAAGGGAGAATAGAGGTTTGAAGGATGAATAGAGGGGGGTTTTAGGCACCATCATTCGCCCTCTGAACTCTTCTCCTTGATGGTGGAGTTCGAGGCTATTCGGTGGAGTTTATGGCAGGATTGCATCTCCGTTCTATATCTATTCACCCTCCATTGCATTGAAATTCCTCTCATGTGCATGAGGCCAGGATTTTACCATCCGTTGAATCCTTGGATTTTAGCATATTTAGCAAGGCATATGGCCGTGCTCTAAGGAGGCACTATGTGCCCCCCCAAGTGTTGATGCAAACAAGATAAAGGAAAAACTCTATGAAAGCAAACTACAACCATGTAACACAGGGCTGTCGACAAGGTCACACTCCAGGAACACATCATGGAGTGCACCAATGAGCTATACATGCTCCAAGATGAGTATGAAGCACTGAGAGCAAACCAAGAGTCACTCTATGCTATTCATGATGAGTATGAGTCAAGACCACTCATTAGGGGAGAATTGGGGTCTCAAAAGGGCCTCATAAGGAATGGATTAAGAAATGGATTAGTCCTAATGAAAGGGCCAAGGTAGGTCCCAAAAAGTCCTAACCCCCCCTCACCTAGGTGGGTAAAGCAGCTCTCAGGTTAAGCAAGAGAGGGATAAATGTATGGGGAGATCTGTGGGATCAGGTTCAAACTAAGTGGCATAAGCCCAAAAGTGACCCCGCCTCTTACACAACTCTTATTCCTAGGTGGGAACCAAAATTTTCAAATTTTGAATTCCCTCCCTCCTCTCTCCTCCCTCCCTCCCTCCCCCTCCTCCCTCCCCCTCCCTCACTCCCCCTCCTCACTCCCTCCTCCCCCTCCCTGCTCCTCCCCCTCCATCCCTCCCTCCTCCCCCTCCCCTCTCCTCCCCTCCCCCTCCCCCTCCTCACTCCCTTCTCCCCCTTCCTCCTCCTCCCCCTCTCTCCCTCCCTCCTCCACGCCTGCTCCTCCTGCCGTCCCCCTCCCTCCCTCCTCCACACCTACTCCTCCCTCCTCCACACCTACTCCTCCTCCCCTCCCCCTCCCTCCTCCTCCACTAATGCTTCTCCTCCCCCCTCCCTCCTGCTCCTCCCTTCTCCCTCCCTCCTCCTCCATGCCTACTCCTCCTCACCCTCCACACCTGCTAGTCTACCCCCCCTTCCTCCTCTTCAACTAGTGGTCCTCCCTCTCCCATCCCTCCTCCTCCTCACCCTCCCTCTTCCTGTGTGCTGCTCCTTTAAGCCTACATCTCCACGCCTTCTCCTTCTCTACACTCCTTTAGTCATAGCACCATTCGAGGATGTCTCCAACAAGTACCAGGTTCACTTAGAGTTGGAGGCTGAATATGCAAGCACACGTAGTCTAGGATTGAGGGGAGCTTCCAAAATCCACAATCTTCGTTCGCAAGGAAAGAAGCATCTCGACCTTTGGGTAGAAGGATCCTTGTATCCTTTAGATCTTGCCAACCAAAAGAGCCCTCCTTTCCATACAATGCATGAGCTAGTTTGGTTTGTTGGAAATGGACATGCGGGGTTGCTTGGTTATTGCAATCGGTTAAACAATGCTCAGTCTCAATGGTTATGCAAGCAAGCGAGATGCGTAGAGCCCCAGAGCCCAAGTAGAGATGCTAGCACATTTAGGAAATAGCACCATTATTGCAATTCATAACTTTATACTATATCTTCATGATAAAGCCAAAGCATGGGACTTGGAGCGAAATGCATTGGACTTGGAGTGACATAAATTAGAAGAGTCACTCTATAAGCTAGCTGAGTCCAAAAAAGGCTTGGAAAGATCTATATACAATCAAGTTCGATGAGCCATAGAGAAGGAACGAGAGAAGGCAGAAGAACGAGTGCAAAAGATGAAAGAAACACCTTTGGGATTAAAGGAGAGGAAAAGAAGGTACTTAACATGGATGCATTGCCACCCACTGGTGGTGCTAGAAAGAGGAGAGTCTGGGCTACAAGGTTGGTTATCAAATGTTCCAATGAGATTACACTCTTTTGTGCTACAATGTT
This sequence comes from Dipteris shenzhenensis, assembly GCF_047967505.1. NCBI lineage: Eukaryota > Viridiplantae > Streptophyta > Polypodiopsida > Gleicheniales > Dipteridaceae > Dipteris > Dipteris shenzhenensis. Next base: position 6,214,927 of record NC_141626.1, read on the forward strand.
TGTGACACTTTTTATTATGTTCTTCTTTAGGAACTTCATGGAAGATGTGATGGGAAGAACGGACGAGGATGATATTGACTGTTCATATGCTCTAGCTAGTTTATTGAAGTCAAGCGATGTCATTGGGATACTAAGGGACCCAAGACACAAGCGTCTACGTGTGCAAGTTGCTGAGGAGGTGATGAAGGACTTCAAGGATATTGTGGATGCAAAGGAGATGCTTGCAGCTTGTGATACTACCGGTGTAAGTCGTGAAGCTTACACATCTGTTTTTTAAATTTTCAAGTCTGCTATTTTGGGAAAGTATAAGAAGTCTACAGTGCCCCTACCCACACCTTGGTCTGTGAGACGTGCACAGCGAGAAACAAACCAATGTGCAAGAGAAATGCTTGGAGGGTACCATTGCCTAAGGGGCACAATGACTTGGAAGAGTAAAAAGAAATTTGGCTTGCAAACCTTTGAGATGAATGCTTTCAACAATGTCTACTTAGATGTTGAGAAACTGCAACAAGCAATGGTCAAATTCTATGGCATGAGAGAAGATGGTAAGAGGAAATGCATTATAGCATTGCACTTTACCTAGTTCATTTCCTATATCATGTTTATCCTAACGATTTTTCTCTTTTGTTGTACATATTGCAATGGAAAGCTCATATTTGTAATCAAAATGGATGAAGCTCAATTGGTGAAGAATGCAAGTTAGAGAGAGTCACATCTACATTATGAATAAAGCCTTAGCCTTTGTTCAAGGGGATGAAGAAGTAGAGCAAGATTTCTCAGTGCAATTAGAGAAATATATATGGTGGCTTGTAGCATTTGAGACTCCGAAAGAGTGCCATGAGACATTGAAGTGGGTTCTAGATAGAACAGGAATCCCATCAACCATCCGAAGACAAGAGGAAGGGCAAACATTGACAGTCGATGGCCATGGAACCTTTCAAGTTGAATGGCATCTTGCTCAAGTGCTTGCATGGTTATGATACAGGGGCAAATGCAATGAACACTTTATTACATGTGTTTGCAATGTAAGCAAAAGGCTGGCTTACAATGGGAGAATGGCATTCTATCTTGCAGCCAAATGCAAGCTCCCAATCGCGACAAGAAGGATCCAAAGTGGGATCCCATCTTGCCCATCCCACTTGAGAGAGTACACATATGTACTTTACATGCAAAACTGTGCATACTAGATAAGAAGTTGTATTTGCATCTTGTTTATGGTTGGAATTTAATTCCGCAAGAAGTATCCACACGGTGCATTGCAGAAGCTGAGAAGTTATTATCAGAGATGGGATTCCATGGAGGACATGTCAAACTTAAGGACGATAAGAAAATGTTTGGGGCAACACAGAATCTTCCTGCAAAAGTGTCCATGGGTGGAGGGAAGGCAAGGAGATTCCTATCAAACCACAATCTCGACAAAGACAAACATACATTGTCTCAAAGTAGTTTGGGTTGGGAATATTGGAAAGCATTGTGGAAATGCACAACCAATAAGGCTTCTCATCCTCAAGTAGCAAATTTGAGAGCTAAAGTATGGACAAAGGTAGATGCATTGATAAAATTGCTTTGCCAGGTTCAAATCGATGAGATGTATTATGAAAGGTTCAAGATGGTTGTGAAAGAGTTTATGCAATTAATGGTGAAAGCATGGGGGGAGTCGCACATTATGCATTACATGGTAATCTTGGCACCATCGTAATATTTAGCATTTGCTTTATAAACAGTTTTTGTTGCTGATTTGATTCTCATCATGTTTGCCGCATATTCTCTATGCACACGGACCATGGTTTGTACAAAATTGGGGTCCTTTTTCACATGGCATGGAGAAGTCGCACTATACAGCCAAGGCAGCCTATTTCAAGAATCAAGGCATGGTGGTGGTGTCACTCGTAGCAATGCATTGCATGAGATGTTCGATTGGTTTTTTAGATGTTTACTAGGAAGGACTTCAAAGTCTGAAAAGGCAAAGGCATTAGAACTTGCAAAAGCAGTTCAAATTGTATCAAAGAATAGGAGGCATAGTGCTTGGAAAGCATCCATAGGGAGTTGAGGAGTCGCACGAGCTAGAGTGAGAGAAGGGAGCAGATGGGTCCAACCACCAACAGAAGCTATGGTGTAATTGTATACAAGTATGAAATAAATATATTGCTTATTTTGACAACAATTTGTGTACTCGCTCTTTAATATCTTGCTTATTTTGACCACAATTTTTGTACTCACACAACATTGGGGAAAATGGGGACATGGTGAAGGAGGGGGGAGAGAAGGGAGGGGCGTGGGGCGGGGCAAGGGGAGGGGTGGAGTGGTAGCAAGGGTGGGGGGAGGGGGGATGGGGGGTATGGGGGAGGGCGAGGGTGTGGGCGGGGCAAATAGGGGGAGGGCAAGGGGAAGGGAGAGCGACGAGGGTGGGGAAGGGATTGGAGGGGTTAGGGCAGGGGCAGGGGACACGATGAAACCCTAAATGTAATTAAAAGGGATGTCAAAACATGATGGGCCGTTATAAAATGTTAAAAAAACGCTAACTCTCATTATTCAATGGCAAGTGTGAAGAACACTGCTAGACCCACTGGACACTGCCTCCACCCTTCCTCCTCGAGCTCCACCACCTCCATGGCATCCGTGCACATAAACCTATCTAGGTTCGGTGGTGCCTCCCTCGACTCTCGTGAGCCCTCCCCCAACTCTCGTGAGGTCTCCTAGGCTTCTCCTCAGCTTCAGCCTTCCCCTCAGGCTTAGCCTTCCCCTCAGCCTCAGCCTTCCCCTCAGCCTTCTCCCTAGCCTTCCCCTCAGCCTTCTCCCCAGCCTTCCCCTCAGCCTCAGCCTCAGCTTGACCCTCAACCTTCCCCTCAGCCTTCCCCTCAGCCTCACTGACCCTTAGCCTTCCCCTCAGCCTTCCCCTCAGCCTTCCCCTCAACATTCCCCTCCCCATGAGAGCCCTCTCCAGATCGAACAAAATGTGTTTGATAACCTCCCGAACATAGAGAGGCTTCCTGAGAGCCAACAGACTGCCAAAAAGAGCACCATCTTCCCTCTCCCGAAGATACAGCCCATCGCAGAGATGATCCTTGTGCCCATAAGGAGGGTAAAGCAGACTCCGAGAAAGCCCCATCCCAAAGAAGGCCAAACCTCCAGACGTCAACAAGAGGACTCGGAGGAGGACCAATGCAGACAAGAGCAACGGAAGTAGTTCAAGGCAAACAAGAGGTCGTGGGAAGGTGTTCGGGTACTTGTAAGGCCCCCACCAAGAGTTAGGAAGCTGTACAGAGCAAAGCCAAGAGCATGGGCCCTGAGGGAGATTAGGCAAATGCAGAAGACCACCAACAACCTGATCCTGTGTGCTCCCTTCCAACGTGTGGTACAGAAGATAACACAAGGATACAAGGACGACATGTGCTTCAGCACAGGAGCTATGGGGGTGCTCTAAGAGGCTGTGGAGCAAGTGACCCCCGCTTTGTTCGAGGATGTCAACTTGTGTGCCATCCATGCAAAGCGCGTCACGGTCATGGACAAGGACATGGCTCTGGCGAAGCGGCTACAAAGTGACCCAAGTTTGAAGCCCTAGATTCTCTTGCAGCCCACTCTTAGGACTTAGACCACCCCCTGCCCTTAAAGGCACTATCTTGTATCTAAGGCCCAAGGGCCGATTTTTTTAAATGAAATATATCGACAGTCTCTACACTATCGCATTGTTGTGTATTTTCCATTTCTATGACTGCAGTAACTGATCATTTTAATGTAAGTTTTAAATTCTATGAAATCCTGAAGGAATTACACCATCGTGCAGAAGGGAAAAGTGTCCGGCACGTCGCCAGGACCCCAGAAAGCCCAAATTTTCACCATGGCGGGTTTTGGGCTTTTTGGGGTCCTGGCGACATGCCAGACACTTTTCCCTTTTACGCGACGGTGAAATTCCTTCAGGATTTGACAGAAATGGACTCTCGATATCTAGAATTGGTGAAAATGATACTAAATTGGCTAGAAATTTAAAATTAACACAATTAAAATGATGGAGAAAATATATCATCAACGACTTAAACAAAATATAATGGAATTCACGACGAGCAATGATAATTTAAAACATATAATAAAGACATGTAGTCATGTATCCATTTAAATATATGTTTATATATACAAAAGGCCTCACAAGCTATCTTTCTTCTTAGCTAGTTCAAGTACATTGAGAATAGGGGTCTTTGAGTCCCCTAGTGGATTCCTAGATATAAATCTAGCCACAACAGCACTAACATCCTCCTCTCCTACTGCCAAAGACATAGATGTTGCTGTCAATGCCCTGCCATGAATGTTCGATCCAAAGGCATTGATAGCAGCCAGGCGGTGTACCAAAATGACTTTGTCGACATTTCAAGTAATGTTGGAGTATTTGATAAAGCACGACAATGCCTTGCACTTCAGCAGCTCTAAAGGACCTCGAGGAGAAAATTTGCTATGAAATACCACGATATGCTCTGCGACTTTGCCAAGGTAATGGGCCAAAGAATGATCTCGCCCAAATGTGCTACAAACATTACCCCGTCGAGATGAGAATTCATCAAGCTCAAACCCATCCTGCAACAATTCAACAAACATTAGAAGATCAACAAAACAAATTATACTGAAAGAACATCGAAATAAAAAATATTGTTTGAACTTACCACTACAGCGTCGTCGGCTTCTATCCAGCGATGTTGATGGAACCAAGTGTTGTGTGATGTTCCATTTGGGAGGTGGACGCTTTCTCCTGACCTGTGTTGGAGGTGGAAGCTTCTGCATGAGAGGGTTGTGCATCGTATACGAACATGTCTGCATCCCTCATTGAAACCAGCGTCGTCAAGAGAAAGTCTTCCATTGTCTGGTCTTCGGTACCTAAACCCCCGTGATCTTTGACACTTGTGTCAACATCGAACCCCGATAGGACTCCGAGTGCCTCATCCTCTCGTAGTCCAAAAAGAATCTCTATGTCATGGAGGAATACGTACTCTTCTCCATCGATGATGAGGGGGGACAAGGACCATAATTCTGAGTCTGGGTCAACAGTCTCCGATGCAAATTCTTGCTCTACTGCGGGCTCTTGAAGTAGGCTCAATGCTTGAGCTGCTTCCATCTCCTCTGTTGGATCATTAAGACTCTCTTCCATGTAGATGTCTGAGTCTAGTCTAGGGACGAGACCAGATCAGCAGTTCTACTAGAGGGGGTGCTAGGCGATGAGGCTTCTTCCTCTAAATTTCCTTCTTGGAGAAGGAAGATGAATGTCATCTCCCATGAAAGGAATTTGGTGCCTATATTTCCTGTGATCCCTACGTCTAGGATGTCTTGAACTTTGACTGTCCTAAACCCTTCGTCTGTAAGGTTGTCACAAAAGCGGGCCAAGCGCTTTACAAACTTGGGTTCCTCTACGAACATATACTTTATGTAATCTATGGGAAGCCATCTCTTTGAAGTGTGGTCAAGTGTATAGGAAAAATTTGAGAAATTATCTTGCATGTAAAGGATGAGATCTGAGAAGTCATCCTTGGCTCGCATATATGTGCCTAGGACATCTAAAGTCCTATCAAACACTAAAAATAGCTCTTCCTCACGATCTGCAAATGTAGTTCGTGAGATTAAGTCATGGAACGCAGTTTTATCTGAATCCATGGCAAATAGCAGTTGATGGAGGGAGTAACTTCTGAGGACGGGAGTTTCTATGGCTCTATAAATGTGAAAGTGACAATGTGATGTAAAAAGGGCTCTTACCCCTTAATATATGTCAAAACCCTAAAAATTAAAATTAATCATAAAATCCCCAAAATTTTTTAAAAATATTTACCATGAACTGAAAGGAGAAAACATTTTAATTTAATTGTCCATCATCTTTTGAAGCAATAACTAGGATTTGACAGACAAAAAATTAAATGTTGCACTAGTCAAACACATTGTTAGCAATCTTCAAAGTTGCAGGAGGAATGAAATTGGCACTATGCATGCACTTCTCCACACGGCGGCTGATCTTACCACCATTTAAGGTAAAGTAGAAGGACTGTGACAATAAACAAACTTACCCCCGTATTGTCTTCATCATTAGAGTCAAGGGGAAGCCACCGACCATTTGTTTTCTTCCAACGCTTGTACTCAAAAGCTAAATACAACATTTGGTGTGACAAATGGTATCTAATAACCACATTGTCTTTACATGCATGACATTGAAACACATCACCCTTTGGTCGCCTAACCTGGTTCCCCGATTCATCCCAAGTAAATCTTCAAGAGCATTTTCATCTACATGCTTGTAGGACCACATAGTTTTTGTTCTATGCATATGTATATTCTGAAATAAAGAAGCAAAAATGTGCAGAGGCATAAACCAAGATAACCTTGCCCATTTAGATCTAAATGTAAACTTCATGGCCATGCCCACATCCTTTGCAATCTTGTCCTTGTACGATTGCAATGTTCTCGAGTCCACATTGCTGCAATCCATGTCTTGAAATTGTGGTGGTGCAATGGTTTGCAAACGGCCATAGCTTGATGATTTCGTTGGAGTGATGTATGTTGCATTATACCAATACACATTCTTCATTCGCAAGGAGGCCAACTTCTCCTCGGCATGCATTTGCTTACCTAAATCCTCATGAATCGCAGTGAACTTGCCTATGAATGATTCAATTGGTTCCCACTCCTCGAGGTCCAAAGGGAAAACATCTGCCACCATGAATAAGAGCTCTTAGAAACCAAACACAAAATTTCTAAATGGACTCATTACACTTACAGGTGAAAAAGGTACATAGATAGAAAGGCTCACAGTGTGATGGTATCCTAGATTGATTGAATGATGGAGGAAGCTGCATATCTTTTCCCATGTAAACATGTTGCACTTTTGCGAGCCATCCTTTCTTTCCAAACTTGAACTTCAAGATGCATCCCTTCCACTCATGCAAGATGTCACCTCTCTTGCTCTTGGGGAGCTTATGTGGACCTTTGGCCGATCCTTTCATCAGTATCCAGTCATTTAAGCTGTAGGTGCAAAGGATCCACTCATCCAATGCATTTCTGGTGTTGTGGAACACACAAGAGGTCACACATTGCGTGGTCTTGTAGCCTTTCTCCTCACCATGCTTGTAGAGGTTGCAACAGCAAGAATGGGACTCCTACACAAGGCAATGCAGCTCCAACAGAGGCACAAAAGAGGGAGAAGGAGAGGGACAGAGTAGCACAGCAAAACAGAGGCACAGGAGAGGGAGAAGGAGAGGGACATAGCAACTCCAACAGAGGCACAAAAGAGGGAGAAGGAGAGGGACAGATTAGCCAGCAACAGAGGCACAGGAGAGGGAGAAGGAGAGGGACAGAGCAACAGCAACAGAGGCACAAGAGAGGGAGAAGGAGAGGGACAGAGCAGCTCCAACAGAGGCACAGCAGAGGGAGAGGGGAGAGAGAGAGAGAGAGAGAGAGAGAGAGAGGAGCTGTAGCAACCAGGCCAGAGTAGGAGAGAGCAAAGAAAGTCTGTTAGAGCAGAGTCATTGATATAGATTATGCATGGGATGCATTTTTCTTTCGCATGTGATCAGTGATTCGTGATTATAGCAAAGAATACATGAAGGCATTGAGACAGACTGTTGCTAGATCCAAAGACACTTGTCAATCTTTGACCGAATTAAGTCAATTTCAACCTTTATCTTTTGATGAAAATGCAATTTTATGTCAAGCTAGATATTGTTTGCAAAGCAATGATCATAGGAAATTACTAAATGGGAGACAAGAGCAAGACAAAGAGCCTTTCTTGACAAAGGTTGCTCCTCAAAGGAATTTTCGATGATCGTGTCTCGGAGTATGACCAAAAGTCGCATCCCCAGTGTTTTCAATAAGGTTTCCTTAGTGGACTCCACAGTCCTTCCCTTATGGAGCCCAATCTAAGCCCCAAATTAACATTGAGGCATGCTACCTCATTGGGCTCCAATTTCTTCGCCTTACAAGGGTCAAGCTAAATGGAAAATATACCTTCAACGAAATAAGCTCACATCAAGAAAAGTGGGACAAGCCCTCCTGACCAACAATCCAAGCCTTGTCAAGTACCGACTAGCCCCCTCCTCTAAGAGTTAGTGCACATGTGCAAAAAATGCTCAACTAGCGCCCTTATTCATTTGGTTCTCACGCTCGAATAGCTCAAGTACCTTGATGCAGCTTGAATGGAAGCTTGCAAACCTTCCAGAGAGCTTTGCCTATGAGAGCTGGCCATCTTTGATTGACTCACACATCAAGCTCTGTACCTCTTTGGGAGCATTGAAAACACTTCATCCCACTATTAGTGCCAGCTGCCCGCGTCTCACTGGTTGGCGGTGAAAGAGAGCATTGGTGTTCAAAATGGCAGAATTCAAAATTGAGGTGCAAAATATGAAGCCAGATGTGCTTCATACTCGCCTCGACTTTGTGCACATCTCCAAATCTCACGCGGCCAGAGCCACACTATGGAATTCGTGTGCACTAAGCCTAACAAGGGAGGTGGTAATGAGGTCATACATTGTTGCCCATAGTCATTCCACTCTCTGGGAAAAGACCCCTAGGGTGGGATGGCTTGTACATTACCTTGGCACAAAGACAGGGAGACCATTGCCTATCCTAGTCATCTCACTTGACTATCTGCTTACCAACGTGAGTCTATACAATCGTATGATGCACAAACACAATCTCAAGACAAAGAACAAGGCACTAAAGGAACACGCCTAGCACAAGGAGTGGCAGGTTGTCATGGAGCCCATCACAGTGTTGGAGATGTTAACAACAAAGATGCTACCTGACTACATTCCCGATCTCTTCAAGTAGATTGAAAAAATGTTGGCAATCATGCTCAGCAAGTCATGCTTGATCTCTTATGCGAGTCTATGGAGGTCTTGTAGAAAAGTTCAAGCAGCCACCCAAAGGGTGCCAACAGCTCAAGTTTGGGCACAAAAATCATCCACCCTGATGTGGTACCCAAATGTTTCAATCGGGATCAACACCATCTATCCTTGGTAGACCCCATCGCCTCCTTCATCCTCTCCAAGCCAAATCCTATCACTCTAGCTACCTCGGCCCCAGCCCTCACCAATGCAATGAACAAGTAGCTATGGCATTCACCTCGCATTCACACGCACATGATGTCACATCGTAGATCCCAGCAACCTCATGTGTGAGGCACAACATCCCCACGACAACCACTCCAAGGTAGGTAATCATGACCCCCAAGTTTCGAATGAAGTCTCATCCATGCAGGCCCCCACCCCAAGTTTCCTCCGAGGTTTCGAACTGCACAGGATCCAAGCTAAGGTCAAAAAAGTGTTAATTCTTGGCAACCACATGCAAAGACTTACATGTGGAAGGTACATGAACATGGCCAAGGTGGCAACGAGTGGAGTGCAAGAGTTGAGCATGCAAGCACCATTAGCATGCAAGAAGATGTTGAAGAAGCCGGTGTGGGCAAAATGGTAGTAGATAACAAAATATTAATCATGGCTAGAATGAAACACACACAAACAGAGACGATCCTATAAAAGGAGCAACGGTGAACTAGAGTCGACTAGACTCTAATATGCTTGAGTTCGAGGAAGCAGACCACAAAGGAGATCAAAACCTCCCCAATAGCCTAGGAAAAGCAAGAGGTTTCAACGAAGCCCACATTACAAGCAAAGAGTGTTTCTTGTATTCCGCGTTGTCACGCAAGAGATTGACAGGAAGAGGTCCACACTCAACAGGAAGAAGCACGATTCGCACAGCCATCGGTTGTTTGTTTTTGGACCCAAACCCCCTTGGTGGGAATAAAACTTGGCAATTCCTTAATTGGTTTGTCTTTCTTTAAGTGTTTATCCTGCAGAACGTCTTCATATGTCTACGATGGTGTTGCAACAACCCTTGTAATAAGTTGACAATCGGTTCTCCTAGCCGCCTTTGCAACCGTGGTAGCACTTAACATGTAGAATAGTAATAGGCTATACAAGCAAGTATAGAGCAACCAAGGGAAAAGCGTCGTCAACATTCTATGTAGATTCAACACCAACTTTTGAAACCTATTGTTGATTGATACACAACGCATTAGACCACGTGCAATGTCCTAGACAAGTACATGCAACTAATGGTTGATCTCTACTATGTCCTTGCCCAAAATGAAAAAGTGTGAAGCCAGATACACAAGCTTATTTGCACCTAGCTATGAAGGCTTGTTGCTTATTAAAGCACCTGTCTAGCATAGGAAGCTATGCTTGACAATCATTCAAGTGCTTGGGATTGCAAGCAAGTGGGATGCTTATTATAAACAAAGCAATTACCCTGCCCGTTGGTGCCTTGAATCTCTAAAGAATTTTGTAATCATCGTGAGAGAGTAACATGCAAAATGGAGTGGGAGTGGTGGCAACACTTGTCTATGGTCATTGCCTAGGTTTTGTGCATGTCACCAAGCTTGCATTCCATCACAAAGTACTACTATCATCATGAAGTTCCAAGATGTTCCTAGTTGCAACCTATGACTCCAAAGGAGCAAAATTTTATGTAAGGCAGCACGGTATTCAATTATGGAACCCCAAGGGACAATTATTCAATGGTGAATTTGGCATTGCCATTGAAATAGGACAAAATGGTATACAATCTAGATTGAGATCTAGAACCCGATAAGGCAATTAGTCAATGGTGAATTTGGCATTGCATTGTAGTATGGTATTCATGCATAGAAGGGGTCAACTTTCTTCAAAAACCTATAACTTTCTATCCACAACGGAATGCTAAATAAAACAACCAAATGGCTTTGTTCTTGTGTAGTAGTTGGCTACATCCACGGCCCCTATCCTCCTGCAATGTTCCTAGAGGGGTGGATTAGGAACGTCTAGTCACGCAAAGGATTAAACGTCATGAGTATTCATTTCTTGAGAAATGGCTTTATCATGTTTATCTTTGAAAAGGTAGAAATGGCGATGGAAGTAGCGCAGAAAAGTACGTGGATGATAAGGAACCCACCCCTCTTTGTCCAATTGTGAGAGCCTTCCTTCAATCCTGACTCACCTCCGCCCATTGAGAGTTCCTAGACCTTCCCCTATCACTCTTTCCACAATTGGAGGTGCTGTTTACCCCTTGGCTATTTCTAGGAGTATAAACTGAGATTCATAAGTCCTAGAGGAACCCACTAGCTTGTGTGCTAATGGACCTATCCATAGATCCTCCCAATGCCATTCGGCTACTGGACGGAGATGGGGCAAAACAAATACCAAAATTTTCTATAAAAATATCCGAATTCTTGTTTTCTCTGTGGTTTGGGAGGACACTTCATTAAAGACTGTCCTATCCGCAACAACCGTGGTAAAGAGAAGCAAACAAAGAAGAGCAAGGAGCTAGAGACATTAGATAAGACAAGGGTTGAGGATCCAATCCCTTTGCCACAAGAAGAGGATCAAAATTAGAGCAAAGAGTGTCGAGTAGATCTAGAAAAGAAAGATGATACTAGAAGAGAGAACCAACAAAGAGAACATGGAAGATATCTTAGATGAAGAGGAGTTTGTACCAAACACCCAAAACTTCAAAGCTCAGCAAGCCGAATTCGAAAACATCTCCCAAGATGAATAGCCGTTCACCATAGTGAAGGGGAAAAGAGCCACCCAACTTGAAAAGAAGATGAACAGCTCCCACCTAGACAACCCGACCAAGAAAAGCTTAGCAAAAAGAGAAAAGGGGCACTATCCCCTCAAATCAACTTCAAGAAGTTGAGAAACAAAAGAAAATTTTTTACGTGTCTCTCAGTTAATGTATAGGGGTTAAGACCTGAAGCCCCTAGTGTTCAAGCAATGGTTGAGAACAAACAAGATTTCACCTGACTTCTTAGCTCTTCAAGATCTCAAAGTTGGAGGAGTTAAGCTTCTCTGGCATTTAAAGCAGATCGATGATAATGGTTCACAACTAACCACGATGAAGGGAGAGGAGGTGCTGCTATAGGTGTTGCTAAACAACTGGCTCAAGGAGTGGGAAGAGTTCTTCTTTCGGCGAATTTGGGGTAGGGGTGGAATTTTTCATCCAAATCTCTCTTGCCAAGTCTTCTCAGTGTATGCCCCAAATGCGGCTAGGGACATAGCTCTTTTGTGGGAAACCATCCGACTGGCAAACAATGTGCTTCTACTTAGAGACTATAATATGGTTGAGAGTAGATTGGATAGGTGGGAAGGGATAGGCAGTGTGATAAGAGGCCACGAACTAAATACGTGGTCGTACCTTAAAGAAAGGGCCGAGCTCTTGGACATATTAGGAGATACTGCCATTTCTTGGACAAACAACTAGGTGGGTCCCCTCCACAAGAAATGGTGACTTGACAGAGCTTATTGTTGAGGAGATGTGTTAAGAGCAAAGCGCTGGGTACCCTTCCCTTCTCGGATCATAAACCCATCTCTTGGAAAAGGAAGAAAGGAGCATTGGCCACTCCCTTATGTCAGGGATAAGATAGATAAAATAAGTTTATAATAAATAAATGTAATTACTTAATTTAAATTCATTTAAAAATATACTAATTGATTACATTTTATTTATAAATCAAATATGTCATTAATTTTATAATATAATTTTATTTTCTATTGTTTAATTTTTAATGCATATATTTAAAAAAGTTAAATTAAAATACTTTAAAACTAATCAATCTTAAAATAAAAGTAATCACTTAATTTTTTCTCTAGAATTTTTATATAATTCAAAACATATTTTTTAATTAATCAATCTTTAAATAAAATTAATTAAATATTTAAAAATTATGTATTTAAAACAAATTAAAATTAATCAATTTTAATTAAAATGTTATTGATTTAATTAGTTTTAATTGAATTATTTCATTATGTTTTATTTTAAATTAATAAAAAGCTAAATTAATTTTAATTTAATTTTATTAATAAAGTTAATTAAATTTAAGGGGAAGGGGCCTAAGGGGGGGGTTAAGAGGCCTAAGGGGGGGGCATTAGCCCCTTTCCCCAACCTTTTGCGCACGCAACGAGTTGGGGGAGGGGGATAATGCTCCCCCCTTAAGAAGCTAGGTGGGTCTTAGAGCCCTGCCAGCTTGGCAATGCACTCACTTGCTACCCGTGCCCCCACTTATTGCTTGCTCTTCGCAACCAGCCCCGCGAGAGAGAGAGAGAGAGAGAGAGAGAGAGAGAGAGAGAGAGAGAGAGAGAGAGCAAGTGGAGGAAGGAGGGAGAGGGAGTCGAGTGGAAGGGAAGGGAGAGGGAAGGAGGGGAGAGGCGGAGGGGGGAGGGAGAGGGCACCAAGTGGAAGGGAGGGGAGAGGGAGCAGAGGAAGGGAGGAGAGGGGAGAGGGAGCAGAGCGGGAGGGAGAGGAGAGGGAAGAGGGAAGGGGAAGGTGGGAGGGAGGAGATGAGGGAGGAGGAGAGGGAATACCTAAAGAGAAGAGGAGTCCACCAATATTGGCAAGGATTTCTATAAGGCTTAATGACAAGTTTGTGTATTGGAAATATTAGTGTTGGCCTATGCATGTTTGGCTCAAAGTGGCACAATCCATTATGGTTAGCATGATATGTTTTTTCTTGCCTTCATTGCCATGGATAGGCAAAGCTTTGCATCGAATATAATAACCATTTATATTTATGCTATGCAAAAGAGAAGGAAATCAGCCAAGGCAGTCATGGGTGTTTTAAGAACATGTTACAACTTTGAAGAGGAGTGGAGAGGCAGCCTTATTAGATGTCCAATCACATATGGTCACTAGGAGAGGGGCTTTACTCAAAGATATGTGTGGATCTCAAGAGCCATGTGTGGCAATGGCTAAAATACTCATAGAGTATATTACACTTACACATGGTAAGACCAAGATTCATGGTACACGGTGGTATGTAGTGAATGGTTCCCAACAAGTTCTAGTGGTGGCTTCACCTCTCCTTTCTCATTTGATGATTTCATGAAAGGAGGTGTTGACACATAATAAAGGGAATTCCTTCGATCAGTGATTATAGTTGAACTCTATTCTAGGTGAGGTTTTGGCTCCTTCTTGACTTCTAGAGTGGCTTGACAAACTAGTTGATAGGCTAAATTTAAATGGAATGACTTGGTTGGGATTAGTGAGAATCTAGGATGTCTTGTTGCTTTGTAGAGGCCACTTATTGTCATTTCAAAAAATCTAACAATGTTTTCAAGTTTCTCATGGCTATATATAGTTATAGAAGAAGGTGAGGGTAGCACAAGCACATTCTATGGTAACATTACTTAGTTGGAGGATTAACAACCTTAGTTAGATTGGGCATTTAGCAACCCTTAGGAGATAGTCTAGTATATAGCAAATCAATTGTACCAGATGATGGTAAAAGATAAGCACTGACTCACTGACAAGGCTAATCGGGTATCACATGGCTGAAAGAGTAGGGCTTAGTGGAAGGACATAATTTGTAGGGATGGTAGTCTAAGCTTCCATATTATGGGAAGGTGCTCATTTGCCACATGGTTGTTGGAGGTCTGCCTATGGGGGAACCAATTCCAATACTGATGGATTGCTTCTCGTAATTGTATGTTTTGTGCTACATGCTTGGAGACCTCTCCACAAATTTCCATCTTATGTCTAGAGGAAATGAAGTAATGCTATATTTCATTTCTCTCACCTAGAATATATTGACCAACAGGCTGAGAACAGTTAAGGCTAGGTTTTTTAGAAGACTCTGCTGGGCTACATAACCTAGATATATATAGTCATCTATTTTTAGATGGACAAGTTTGTAGCATATCTGGTTAGCAAGGAATTCCTTTATTCTTGATGAAAATTTTAGTATTAAATCTCACATAGGTCAAATTAAAGGGCTACTATTGTGGCAAGTAAGATTAGCTTATTTGGTGGAGAATGACATGGCTATATATTGGAAGATGGGAAGGGAAGCTTGGACATCACATGGTTTCCATGTGGCCATCTATAAAATAATTTTGGAAATATATCTCTATTATGAAAATAGAGAGAGATATTCGTGTAGCAATATCATAAGCTCTCTCTCTCTCTCTCTCTCTCTCTCTCTCTCTCTCTCTCTCTCTCTCTCTCTACACACGCACACACACACACACACACATGCACAAACACACATGCACATGCACATGCACATGCACATACCTTTAAAATAAATTCATTATTATAAATAAATAATAAAAATTCACACACACACACACACACACACATGCACGCATGCATGCACACGCATGCAAAAGTTAACATAATATGATACTATAATATATCATTTATCATGTTACAAATAATATGATAAATCTCACTCCCCTTTGCACTACACCCTATGTGCACCTACTTGGGACCCTACACATGTGGAAGTGGAAGGACAGTCTTACCACTTGCCTTCACGAAGGTCAAGTGCAGTGTCTACTCCTTACCAAAAGTGTGAGAAATAATGGGCATGCCACATCAAAATGGCTATAAGCATGAATTAGAGTCCAAAAGGTATGTTCTATGAAAGTGACTTCTCTAAAAAATCCCACAAATGTTTTGCCATTAATACATTGCCAAAACGAGGATGAGTTTATGAAGTAAAGTAAAAGTGTGAACACAATCATAAAGCGCACTTTGAGGATTGATGGCTCCCCCATCAAGATATGGCAATAAATTAAATAGGCCCTTTATTATCAAGAGATGAAGAAAAGTATGCCATATGTAAAACATCTTGCCAGCACAAATTTCTTGGGGCATTGATGCCCAAAAAATAAGGGAAAACTACTACTAGTTTAAAAAATCTTCATCCATTAAGCGCAAGAAATAGATGAAAAACTGACATGAAAATAAGCTCGTCCTTGAAATGGTGAACCAAAGAAAAATGCAAAGAAGAATTGTAGTCAACACTAAAGTTAATCTACCAATAGCATAGTCACCTCCAAGGTTGATTGGCCTTTAAACATCAAAGATAGACCTTAGGAGGAGAAAATGCCACTGTCAAAGAACAAAAACCTTAGCGGTTCTTAGAGGTCATCGGTGAAGGAAAAACATCTGCCAAATTTTCAATAGCTGTTGATTTGTGATAGTCTTCCATGCTCACCACTAACAATAAACCTACACAAGCCTACAACACAAAGGAGCTACAGACTTGATAAAGAACCTCCTTGATTATTGCTCATAAAGAACAAGATGCAACATTATAGAATCAACAATTGCAATGTGACATACAACAGCTTCAATCAATGAATATTTCAGCCTTTCATAAAGAGAACCCAATGTTGAACCTTGGCAACAAAGAAACCTTTAATCAATCATAGCATATGAAGCTTGTAATAACTATTAAACAATTGAAGAAAGAAGTGGAGGCTAATAAGCCACCTGGTAATGCTTTTTGGCAACTTGTACCTGATGTCATTATAATGGTTCTCAATTAAATAGGCCTAACAATTAGTGGCAACAACAAAATTCAATCGAACTTAGCCTTGCAAAGTATGTTGAAGGAAAGTTCTCGTAAGAAATAAACTTTTGGGGCAATGTTGAAGATGAAGTAGTAGATGACAAACTCCTTCATATACTATTGTGGTTGTGTAGAAAACTATATGCACTGTAATCTATTTTTACCTACATAAAAGCTCTTTTTGGGTAGCTAATGAAACCAATATTCTTTAAAAATTGCCACTAAAATATAGCAGATTGAATAGCAACTTCTAGAAAAACTAGTAGCATGGAGAAAAATACTTTTGGTTGCAGATGTAAAGAGTGACCAACAGCCCTGTAATCAACTCTAGCACCTTGTGAAAGATAAAAGTAGACTGAATCCATTGCAAAACAAAGGCCTCCAGCAACATCTTCACCAAAATTCATTCTTTAATAAAGCATGCTCTAGAAATGAGGCTTGGAATGGGGATCTACAACATGGCAAGAGTGGGAAGCGAGGAGAAGAGTCTAGAGCTCTAATACCATGTTGAAGTCTAAGGAGAGTGCTCAAGAAGGAGGAAGAAGTTCACAAGGGAAGGATCTTGGGAAGAAGATGGAGGACATGATAAGGATCAACATATCAATGGTATTGATCATCAACTTTATAGCTGCACATAAACCACATAGGTACAAGTTAATTTTTATGTGACCAATTTAAATTCTCATATGCACAACAAAATCCTATTTAATATCTACATCCTCAAATCATGCTGATGTGGATTAACACACATCAATCATTCTAGTGTTTTAATCTCAACAACACCTATCGTATAAGCATGCTATTTCACAAAATTTTGACAATTGTGCATAATGCATGGTTGAAAATGAGAGAATGTGCATGTCTCGCCATACAAACATTGTCCAATCATTATGAACCTTTGTGAGTCTATATACGTTCCTTCCTTATTCAAAGGTCTGCAAAGTTTCATGACCATCAGCAACTTCTACCTATGGTATAAGGATACCAATGCATAATTTTTTGGCATTTACGCACTATGCATCCTGGAAAATGATGTCCCACCATATAAATGATGTATGAATATTATGAAAATTTGCAAGTATAAGGTACCTAATCATTTAAATTCCTTTGAAAAGTTTCATGAACATAGAACACATAGAGGTATGGTATAAACATACTGATGTAGAGTTTTGTGACAGTATTGCATCATCCCATGGTTGAAAGTCATAAAATGTGCATGTCTGACAATACAAATGATTTATGATCTTTATGAAACTTTGGAATTAATCATTAAAAGATCTTTGCAAAGTTTTAGGACCATAACATACATACATGTATGCCATAAGCATGCCAATTCATGATTTTCTAACAATTGTGCATAATGCATGCTCAAAATGAGAAAATGTGCATGTCCCACTAGACAAATGATGTCCGATCATTATGAATCTTTGTAAATATAATCTCCTTACTCTTTGAGAGGTGTTTACAAAGTTTTATTACTAGCGTATACACGTAGGTATGATATAAGCATAATGATGTGGTTTTGGATAGTAATGCATCATCCATGGTTGAAAATTAAAAAAAATGTGCATTGTTGAGATATCGAGCTCCACTCATGATATGAGACACCCTTCGCGGTGTGGTGAGAGGGCAGTATATGCTACGGGGCCATTTCGGGGCCCATTTTGAAGGCGAAAGTTCTTCGCAGGCACTCATAAAAAGGCCCTATTTTTGCTGTGCGACCACTGCTCTGCAGGTCGGTGAAAAGTTGCCACAAAAATTGCATCATATGCCTGTGCATAGAGATACTAGGAGTTACAGAATCATCCGTATTGCCTGTTGATGCAAAATCGTCACTAGGAAGTGACTGTGTGGTCAAATTCCACTTTCGTCAGTTTTGTAGATTTGCCTTTGTGAGGCAAAAGCTGTGTTTTTTGCAGTAACAGAATATTTTGTAGTGTTCTGTAATGGCGTCTGATTCTCTTTCATAGATTGTCACTGAAAAGCTTGACAAGAATAACTTCCAAGCATGGAAGTTTAGAATGACGAATTTCCTTATGGGAAAAGGCTATTGGTAGTTCATTACAGGAAATGAAGAAGAACCAGTTTTTCCTAATGTTCCCAATCAACAGGAAATACAAGCATTTAAAGGATGGCATGAGAGAGCCAAAAAAGTTATGTACTGGCTGTCTATCAGTATTTCGGATTCTATGATTATGCATATTCAGGATGCAAGTACGCCAAAGAAGGCATGGGATACTTTGGCAAAAATGTATAGCACAAATATGCAAGCTAGGAAAATGCAGCTCAAGCAGGAGTTGCACAATGTGCAGAGAGAAAATATGAGCATCAATGATTACCACATGAAGGTGAAGAAAATTGCAGATGCACTTGCTTCCATTGGGTCGCCAGTGGAAGATGATCTAGTTTTTGTGACCTTGAATGGTCCAGGAAAGGATTATGCACAGTTTCGGGCATCCATTGCCGTCTGTGAAAAATTTCCTGATTTTGAGGAGTTGTTTGCTCTTCTAATTTCTGAAGAGCAGAGAAATGGTGGTGCATCTTCTTCAGGAGGAACTTCAAAAGAAACTGTCTTCTACTCAAATGCTGGAAGAGGTAGAGGCAGAGGTAGAGGAGGCCGTGGTAGAAATTAGAATATGTAGCAAACTCAAGAAAACCAGTCCTTTGGAGGAGGACATGGTAACTCTAGACGTAGGGGGAGCCAAAGAGGCCATGGTGGATGGCAGAGAGGTCAAAATGCAAACAGCAATGTTGAATGCTACTATTGTGGTAAAATGGGTCATATGGCTAAAAGCAGAATGACATTATGAATGGAAAATTGCAACAAGGCAATTATGCATCCTCTAGCAGACAGGGTGATGACAGAAATGACCATTTGTTTATGGTGCAGCACATGACCAATTCTGTGACAAGTGCAGAAGAAAGTAATGATGTGTGGCATGTTGACTTAGGTGTGTCAAACCATATGATAGGTCATGCAGAATGGATGCAGGATGCAAGGAAAATGGAAAGACTAGGATTTGTGGAGACTAGTGATGATACTGCACATCCTATTGTGCAGATTGGTAAAATTCCTTTGTCTATGCAGGATGGGAAAAAGAAATACCTGTTTGATGTATTTCATGTCCCGAATATCACCAAGAACCTAGTTTCTGTTGGTCAAATGGTTGAGCAGGGCTTGCAGGTCAGATTTAATCCTCATGGATGCTTTGTTGAGGACATGAAAAATAACGGTCGCTTGATAGCAAAAGGAAAGAAGAAGGGTAGGATGTTTACGTTGGATGCGGATATGCCTGAATTGAGTGTAGCAATGTTTGCACATGGGACCGGTGTAGTTGCAGATATTGATACCTAGCATAAACGCATTGGTCATGTTAATGTACAGCAACTTAAATCAATGTAGGCCCAAAATATTGTTACAGGATTGCCTAAATTCAAGGTTGCAGAAATGCATAAGGTATGTGAAGCCTATCAATTTGGAAAATAGGCAAGGAAACCATTTCCTAGGCGTGTTCAAAAGAGTAAGAAGCCATTGGAATTAATCCACTCTGATGAGTGGACTACTAAAGCTGCATCTATTGGAGGTTGTCATTATTTTGTCACTTTAATTGATGACTACAACAGAAAAGTTTGGGTGCATTTTATGAAAAAGAAAAGTGAAGTGTTTGGGCATTTCAAAGCTTTTAAAGCTATGGCTGAAAAAGAAATACGCCTGCAAATAAAATGCCTAAGGTCAGATGGAGGGGGAGAGTACCTTTCAAATGAGTTTGCAAGGTTCCTGCAGGAGCATGGCATAAAGCAACAATATTCATGCAGTCATATCCCATAGCAAAATGGACTTGTAGAAAGGAAAATAGGCATATTGGAGAGGTATCTCAAGCCATGCTAAATGAAAAAGACCTACCAGATTATTATTGGGCTGAAGCAGTTGCTACAGCACTTTACATAATGAATAGGACTCCCAATGTAGCAATACATGCATGACGCCAGAGGAGATGTATACTGGTAGGAAACCAGATATTTCTCATTTGAAAATTTTTGGTTGCATTGCCTATGTTCATGTGCCAGATGAGTTGAGGTCCAAGTTGGATCCAAAAGCTGAGAAGTGCATCTTTATTGGTTATTCTCTGTAGTAGAAAGGGTATAGATGCTATAACCCTTCTACTTGTAAGTTTACAGTGAGCAGAGATGTTGTTTTTGATGAGATGAGCAGTTGGTATAAACCAGTAAATGTGATTGATGATATAGATGCACAAAATGGTAATGCTACACAAAATTCACAGCAGTAATCACAAAATATTAGTGGACCTATAGTGTCCTCTAGCAATGGTTCACATACTTTGCCATGGACAGGCAGATTGAGATCAGGAGAATCTCCTCAAAGCAATGTAGATAGTGGTATGCAAGTATCACGAAAAGGAAAAGAGAAGGTAGATCAACCCATGTTTAATGTGAATGCAGGTCACTTTTATGTGGATGGTGAATCCAGTGGCTCAGAACAGAGCATTGATGATGAGTTGGGTATTCCTTCTATTGTTACACCTGGAGTAAGGAAGACCAGGGATGTTTTGAGAGCACCTAGAAGTGAGCCTATTTTGCACAAGTCTACCAGAGTTAGGTATCCTGTGAATAGGTTGAATTATGATGGATTTACAGCCATTCACTATGCCTATATGGTCAAAGTGATACAGGAACCAGAACCCACTTCTTTTGAGCAAGCCATGGGAAAAGAAAAATGGGAGAAAGCCATGGATGAAGAAATGGATGCCTTGGAAGCAAATGCTACATGGGAATTGGTGCCTTTGCCTAAAGACAAGAATGCAATTGGCTGTAAGTGGGTTTATAAGGACAAACACAATGCAGATGGTTCTGTGAACAAATACAAGGCAAGATTAGTTGTCAAGGGGTATGCACAGACATATGGCATTGATTATGAAGAAACATTCAGTCCAGTTGCAAGGATGGCAACCGTAAGAGCAGTCATTGCTATGGCTACATCAAAGGGATGGTCTTTACATCAAATGGATGTAAAGAATGCCTTCTTGCATGGTGATTTGCAAGAAGAGGTCTTTATGGAGCAGCCACCAGGTTATGTTCATGCTGTTCATCCTGAGTTTGTTTGCAGGTTGAAGAAAGCCTTGTATGGCTTGAAGCAAGAACCTAGAGCATGGTCTAACAAGATAGGACAGTATCTTGTCACTATTGGCTTTCAGATTTCCAAGGCAGATTTCTCACTTTATGTGAGAAAAACAGAGAAAGGTATTATGCTACTTGTCATTTATGTCGATGATTTGATCATCACAGGTGATAGTGATGAAGATATCCTTCATGTGAAATGCTATTGAGGCAGAAGTTTGAGATGAAGGATTTGGAAGAGTTGCGTTATTTCTTGGGCATTGAGGTGATTAGATCACCAAGTGGGATACAGCTCTTGCAGAGGCAATATGGATTGGACATGCTGTCCAAATATGGGATGACAGGCTGTAAGCCTATTTCAGTTCCTTTGGAGCAGAATGTGAAGCTGAGCGCAGATGCAGGTGAGCTTCTGGAATACCCTACTATGTACAGATGCATAGTAGGAAGTTTGATTTATATGACTATTACCAGGCCAGATTTGAGCTATGCTGTTGGATTGGTAAGTCAGTTTATGCAGGCTCCAAGAAAACCACATTTGGATGCGGCTAGACGCATACTTTGGTATGTGAAGTCCACATTGCAGTATGGACTATTTTATGAGGCTGGGGTTCCGATACAATTGCATGGATACACTGATGCTGATTGGGCTGGTAGTATTTCTGATAGACGATCTACCAGTGGATATGTGTTCTCTTTTGGGAGTGCTGCAATCACTTGGAGTAGCAAGAAACAGCCTACAGTTGCCTTGTCGAGCACAGAGGCTGAGTATAGGGGTGCAGCGATGGCTGCATGTGAGGTAGCTTGGTTGCATAAGCTACTTTATGATATGGATCAGTCTACAGATGGGCCAATTGTCATTTATTGTGACAACATGAGCAGTATACACTTGGCAAATAACCCAGTCTATCATGCTAGAACAAAACACATTGAGGTGCATTATCACTATGTGCGGGAGAAGGTTTTACTAGGTCTTATTGATCTAGTTTATGTCAGCACAGAGGATCAGGTAGCTGACATATTCACGAAGGCATTGGGCACAGAGAAGCTGCGCAAGTTCAGAGACCTGCTTGGTGTGCAAGAATTGGGATTGAGCTCGAGGGGGAGTGTTGAGATATCGAGCTCCACTCATGATATGCTAGGGGGACTATTGTGCATTTATGTCACCGACTTGTTAGCTGCAGATGCGGTTGGTACACTACCCATGAATAATAGCTGTATGACAGCTATCCTTATGTACTCTAGTTTGTGGCTCAGTTAGTATGCCACCTTAGTTAGTTGAGTTTGGTTGAGACCCACATATAGGGTTCTTCTATTTCTTTGTACTAGAGCTCTTTTGGCTTTCACAACTAAGAAGAGGAAAACTGTTTTCAGCCTCCACCTTTGTGTGTATTCCCCCATTGTGCATGTGAGAAAGCCGCAAGTGAGACTCCTTCCTTCTCTCCCACTATCTTCACATGCATGTCACACCATCTATTCTATTCTATATGGAGACTAATCCTAGCCTCAACCACGTAGCAAGGATTGGGAGGTTTGGAAATCATTTCTAGAGGTTGTGGGGAGGATGAGGGAGGTTCGGGGAGAGGAGGAGCTCTTCAGAGAGAGGTGAGAAGAGCATGGCTCACAAGGGCCTGGCAATCCTTTGAGGGGCAGAGATGCAGTGCATCGCAATTGCCACATGGCACAGTTAGCATAACTATTGGCATTCCACATGGTAGCACAAACGGCCACATGGCATGCAGAGACTAGCACAGATTGGGGCATGAAGTGCCACATGGCAGTGGCGATCAGAGGTTAACATGCCATGTGGCATAGGGGACAAGGGTAGAGAGCATAGACAAGCGCAGAGGGCTCTGATGGAGAGGGCTCTAACAGAGAGAGTTGAGAGCTCTGGGGGAATATACACAAAGGTTGATAGAAGCAAGTTGAGTCATGAGACTCCACATAAGATTGACATGGGTGGGGTGGACGTGGCTAAAGCCTGTGCATGGCACATGGATAAATGCTTGACATAGAGGGGCATTAAATGCATAACGATGGTTTTAGATGCACGGGGTCGACACATAGTAACAATGACCATGTCAGGCAAGGTGAGAGGGACACATAATAGCTATGCGATAGACACGGTGACAGGGATAGAGGGATAGAGAACTGTATAGAGAGAGAGAGAGAGAGAGAGAGAGAGAGAGAGAGAAGATGAGGGGGGAAATCTATATCTATCTATCTATCTATATATATATATATATATATAAAACAAAATGGCATATAAACCATTTTTGCTCCTTCACCTCTTTATATTTATATTTATATATATTTATTTCTATATAAATATAAATAATTATAATTGTAAATATATAAACACATAAATTCATACACACACACACACACACATATATATATGTATGTATGTATGTCTCTATCTATATGTATATATATATGTGTGTGTGTGTGTGTGTGTGTGTGTGTGTGTGTGTGTATGCATATGTATATGTGTATATCTATATATGTATATGTAAATATGTATATGTATGTATGTATGTATGTGTGTGTGTGTGTGTGTGTGTGTGTGTGTGTGTGTGTGTGTGTGTGCGTGTGTGTGTGTGTAGCAAAATGGTGTATCAACCATTTTTGCATGTAAAGACCCCTTCACCTCTTAATATTTATATTTATTTATTTCTATATATATATATATATTTGTATTTATAAAGATTAAAAATAAATAAATATAAACACACACACATGCGAGAGAGAGAGAGAGAGAAAGAGAGAGAGAGAGAGAATTTGTTTGTTTGTGAGAGCGTCTCTAACAAAGCTATGTGCATAAACATGTGTGCAGGTGCAAATGAGAAAGAGAGGAAGAGGGGGGAGGGGGGGTCAAGAACTAGCATATACTCTCTCAAGGTGTGTGGATTTTCCAAATTTACAACCAATGACAAGGAAACTTTAAGGTTGAGGAGAGAGGAGAGAGAGGAGAGAGGAGAGAGAAGAAGGAGAAGAGAGAGAGAGAGAGAGAGAGAGAGAGAGAGAGAGAGGGAGGGAGGGAGGGAGAGGGAGGGGAGAGAGAGAGAGAGAGAGAGAGAGAGAGAGAGAGAGAGAGAGAGGGAGGGGGGGTAGGGAGGGAGGGAGGGAGGGAGAGAGGGAGAGAGAGAGAGAGAGAGAGACAGAGAGAGATACAGAGAGACAGAGAGGTGCCAAGATTCATTGAAGATTTGTTTAAGAGCTAGGCTTTTAATGTGGGAAAAACTGTTGCTAGGTTACAGAGCACAATCTCAACAAACTACACACATGAGCAAAGATCAACACCTAAATCTCAATCCTCACATGTAGTTTTCCATCTCGATATATTGCAAGTGAGTATGCTCTAGATAGAGACAAGGGGTTTTGTCCTTCTCTCTATAAAATCAAACAGCCCTTTTCATCATCACGATTGTGAATGAAGAGTAAATACTCTATTACACAAAGAATTGGAAAATGCATGCACCAATCTTTTCATGCCTATTACATGGGAAAAACTAGGGCGTGGATGGTGTGGTTTGAAAAACTTGAGTTCCATTAACTTTGGGTTGTAATGTGTGATTCTAGGCGTTAATTTTGTGATGTTTCCTACAAATTATATAAACATAATTGTTTAAACTTTTTGTTTGTTTTGACATGCATTACAATAGTTTCATGTTATTATTGTTCAGAATCATGCCCTTACTTTCTCCATGCATGGGCACGTGCAACATCCCAAGCAATATTTGCAAGGATTTTATGTAGGTGGTGGACATCATAGAGGACACGATAATAAATTCATGATGGGCAACAAGTGATGGAGATTGGAAATATGGTAGATTTTGCCAAGTATAGCATGAAGAGCCAATGGAGATGGGATTGAGAATATTTATAACCCTCCTCTATTTTTCAACTAATATTACATGTGCCATAACTCCTACTGAAGAACCTAAAGTCTCTATTTCATGGCCTTGCAAGTTTTCTATAAACTCATGTTCATGAGTATCGACACCCTCACAGACCTCTCCAAGGTCATTTTTAACGTGGCCATCAGTCTTTTGTGTTTATAACTCCATTACAATTGAATGGAAGAGACACTACCTATATGAATGGCTTCTCCAAGAGAGTATCAGTGAGAGGTTCAACCCTCAACGTCGACCTCTCCATTTTCCTTCGACAAGAACTGAGGCCTCAATCTAAGACACAAATGGTCTCTTGAATCAAGTTGTGCCAGCCTTGAGAGGTCTCCAAATTGCCAAAGAAGTATCCAATCAGAGACGTGTCAATCAAAAGAATTGGGGACAATATGGTTGTACTAGATAGCGGAGCATCTACAAGTATGGAAATGAGGACCATGCCCTTCTTCATGGAGAGTAACAATCGTCAACTTAATTGCACCCATGTCCTATGAAAAGAGATGTTGATCTACAAACATAAATAATGAGTAAAGTTCATTGTTCCCCAGTTCCATGTGAATGGAGAAGGAATTTACGACATAGAGACATTAGCTTATGTAAGATTTGTGTAGTAGAAAGATTCAAGGGACTCCCATTGAAGAACCTGAAATCTTCTCTTCCATCCATTTATGTCGGAGACATCAACACATAAAATTGATGGAAAATTAAATAATGTCATTGGAGAGGTCTTGAGGGTGTAGGCCCATGATAGACCCATAGCTTTCTGATCAACATGACATTGTTGTAGGGGCAAAGCCATAAGAGTCTATCAAAGACTTGCAATACAAAGAAATGATAGTACCTGCATGAATGGCTTCATCAAGGGTGTATGAGCAAGGTTTTACCTCAACCTTAACCTCTTTGCTATTCTCTTCTACAAGATCCTTAACTTTGTTGATTCCAAGTTTGAGATTTGTGGCCTAAATCTTAGCCATGAATGGTCCCCTTAACCAATTGGTGCCAACCTTGAGAGGTCTCAAGGTGATGTTCAACACCACGAATTGCCAAAGAAGTATCCAACCAAATGCAAAGGATTGCTACATGGAAGAGCATTTGCAAGTAGGGAAATGAGGATCATGCCCTTCTTCAAGAAAAAGTAAAACCTTCAACTAAACCACACCCACACCCACACCTCATGAAAAGTTGTGTGGCTACTAAGGGTTCACCTGTGAGTCAATTCTTGCACCTCCATGTTGAGCTGCGGCATGAGAACTAGCTAGCATTTGGACTGCTGGCATTCCTTAGGATGGGCAGAGACAAGGGCTGAAGGTGGGTGCGCAACAAAGCTTTTGGGGGGGGAGAGAGAGAGAGAGAGAGAGAGAGAGAGAGAGAGAGAGAGAGAGAGAGAGAGAGAGAGAGAGAGAGAGAGAGAGAGAGAGAGAGAGAGAGAGAGAGAGATTACATATATGGATTTGTGTGTGTATGTGTGTGATCTAATGTAGTGTCTCATTGATTCCCAATCTGCCCACATACCCTTCCAAAGATTGGATCCTTTAGCAACACATTCTTCTCTGTAAAAAAGAGCCGTACCCACCGGGATGTTTTGCTAATATTTGCACCTATGAAGCTTGATTCTTTTGATATTTCTAAGTATCAGCGTGGCCCAAGTTGGCCTGGATCTTCTAGCACTTTTAATATCCATTGTCCCATAAACCTGGCAGAAGAATTTCCCACATCTACTATCCCTGGACCTCCTAGTTCTTTTGGCATTGTATAGAAAATCCACTTTACCTTGGCAACTTTATGGTGGTCTGCATCTCCTCCCTACATAAAAGATCTGAAAAGTCTATTAATTTGGACCAAAATCTTTCTTGTAGGAGCCCAATAGGAGATAAAGTATATGATCGAGATGTAGTGGTTTAACACAAATTTCCTTTTGGCGAGCATTGGTTGGAGACCTTGCCATCTCTTTATCTTGTCTTTAAGTTGATCAATCACCCCATTCCCATGTGTCTTTCATTGAGCATACAAATTCCATGGGGATGCCTAAGAGTTTGAAGACTTCTCCTTTTTTTATTTCCTTGCAGCCTTTACTTATCAAAAAGTGAGGCGGCAGGCCCCTCGTGCCAAAAATGCCAGTTTTTTCATGGTTTGATTCTAGACCTTGAAGCTAGACAGAAAACATTGAGGTATTCCAAAGTGTTTCTAACAGAGTGCTCATCATTGCTGGGTGTTAGATTGGTGTCGTCTCTATAAATTATTGACAAATGATTTGTCTACCTTCTTCTACTTGGATCCCTTTGATGTTTCCAGTGACCAAATCATCGTTTATTAAACTATCCCAAGCATCTATCGCTATAGCAAATAGAAGCAGAGCTAGAGAGCAACCTTGTTTGATGGATCTCTTTAGAGACCGGGAAGGAGAGACTTTACCGTTGATCTCTATTTTTTGTGCCAAAAATGCCAATCTTTCATGGTTAATTCTAGACCCTGAAACTAGACAGAAAACATTGAAGTATTCCAAAGTGTTTCTAACATAGTGCTCATCATTGCTAGGTGTTAGATTGGTGTCATCTACAAATTGTTGACAAATGATTTATCTACCCTCTTCTACTTGGATCTCTTTGATGTTTCATGTGACCAGATTATTGTTTACTAACCATCCGAAGGTGTTTGCCGCTGCTATAGCAAATAGAAGCGGAGCTAGAGGGCAACCTTGTTTGATGGATCTCTTTAGAGACAAGGAAAGAGATACTTTACCGTTGATCTCTATTTTGCCTCTAGCCTGACACAAGAGGAGATCTACAAATGAGGTAAAGACCGGCCCAACCCCCAAGTCCTTTAGTGACGACAGAATAAATCCCCATTCCATCCTATCGTAGGCTTTGTCAAAGTCCACTTTTAGGAAATAGATGTCTAGTTGGGTTTCTTTTGCAAGTTCAAGCCCTTTCCAAAGAGTCAGGATGGCTTTTAGAATATGCCTACCCTGTATGAATCCCTTTTGTTCCTCTCTAATCCAAGCCTGCATCTTTGGCCGTAGTCTAATGGCGAGTGCTTTCGCAAAAATTTTGTAACTGCAGTTCAACATTGCCAGTGGTCACCAATTCTTGAGTTCATCCTTTGGACCGCCTTTGGGTATTACTTTTATCATTCCTGTATTGTTGATCCTTGGGTCCAAAAATCCATTTTCTTTAGATTCTTTCTAGAGCATCAATAAATAGGGCCCCACAGCATCCCAAAAAGTTTGATAAAACTCTACCGGCAGTAATCCTTCTTCTCCTGGTGTCTTACCCTTTCCCATTTGGTCTATTGCCTCTTTTAACTCTTTTAGGGAGAGGTCCTTGTCCAAAAAATTACTATCGAAATTGGAGACCTTTTTTTCCCTGACCCGTCTGCATAGCTCTCACGCTTTGGCCTTCTTTGTTGAAAGGATTTTCGTCTTTCCCAGTAATTTTTGGAAATGGGCGTGAACTACTTCTATTATTTCTTCATGATCTTGCTCTAATTTGCCTTCTACTCATAAAGCATCTAAACTCTCTTTGGCACGTTTCTTCCTAAGGCTTTTGAACATGTCCTCATTAGCTCTGTTAACTCTTCTTGCCCACCACTCTCGAGTGTATAATTTTGCTTGCTTGGCTGAGATCTCTGCTTCTGCTTTTAACTTATCTTTGGCTTTTCTCAACAAAGCTTGACCGTGCTTAGTGGAGTCTCCCTCCAAAGCGTTGATCTGGTCTTCCAAATTTTTTTTTGTTGTCACTCTAGCTTTTTCTGCCCTATGCTTTATTGCCTTCAAAAAGATCTTTGTTCTATCTGTAGCTCTGATCCATTTTTCCTATTATTTTTGCTGTGTCCCCTCCTATTGGATTGTTCGTCTCCCTTTGACCACATCGAACTCTTGCTCCTCTTGTGAGAGAGCTGCGTGCTCTGCTTGCTCTAGTTGAGTTTCAAAGTTTTGTGTGTTAGCCACAAAATCCTCGTCTCTAGAGCTATCATCGATGTTTTCCTCACTACCAAAGCTTCTTCTTCTACTATCTGTTTTCGTGGGTCTCTCTGTCCTTCTGTAATCTTTTCTTCTTTATCTTTTGGGTGACGAGTTTCCGTCGGGACCTCTCTTTCTACCTTCTCCGATTGTTGAGGTACCTGATTTGACTCTACTGGTGTCTCCTTCCTATGATTAGCTCTAGAAGGGCAGTCCTTAATGAAATGTCTGCCCAAACCATTGCATGTCTTTAATGTGCTTACATGGAGTATAATGATCTTGGGGTATGTCAAACAAGAAGAAAGTGAGGAACCCTTTGGCTTTTATGTGTGAATGTAGGAGCAAGGTCTGTCGACAAGTAGCTTTACCTTTGTTGCCATCTTGAAAGCATGTGGCATTCTCAAATTAGCAAGGTTTCTTTTGAGATCCCGTGTTGAGATCTAGCAGAGCGGGTCTCTAGCCCCTCATAGACGGGTTAGGTTACTCATAAAAATGATGTGAGATCCTTATGAAACTTTGAGAGGATAAGGTCAATAATGATTGAAAAGTCTTTAAAAAGTTTCATAACCATACTATACACATACATGTTGGTATAAGCGTGCCAATTCACAATTTCTTGACAATTGTGTGCAATACGTGCACAAAAATGCCGAAATGTGCATGTGCAAACATACAAATAATGTTCGATAATTATGGATAATTGGGAGTATAAGGTTCTTACATGTTGGACCAATTGTTGGAAATAACATATCAGAACACTTCATGTGCAACCATAACCTCATAAAGAAGCAAATTTGCTATTTTAGATACTGCAGGTCCAACTTTTTACTATCGTCACTTTCTCCAAATTTTGACTATCATCAGTTTGTCTTTACATCATATATTTATGAAAACAAATGCTCGTCCACAACAAGAATACATCGTAATGAAACAAGATGAAAATTTCAAAAATTGCAAGTCCACCAATATCTTATTTTTTGTAATGGAATTTCCACTAACAAAAGAGGTCCACATCTTCCAAATCAATTATGTTCAACATAGTGTTTGACAACATAAACGAAAAGCCCACCAATACATATGCAAAGTCACTAAAATATTGAAGCTTTACATCACAACCAATGCAAAAATTAGCTTGTCCACATCGCATTAGATCTCAAACTCTAATATATGGAAGCTTATTTTATGTTTTTTGGGCTACTTCATACCGTGATGACTGAGGGTTGTCAAGATAGCTCTAGCTCTCTAACTAGGGCAATAAGATATTGGTCAAATAGTAAGTGTCTTGTCCTTATGTTTTGGCTTGATGTTGGAGGGCAAATTGATAACCACCTATCATTTTTGAGCCCTTATACAAGTAGTCATTAGAGGAACGCATGTACATGGTAATCAACTCATCCAATTTTGGAAGGCAAATGTTAATACTTTAGATAAGATAGGCCTATCTTTTGTGCTAGGGTAAGCAAAAGGTCCCATTCTGTAGTGATGCTCATCAAGAATGTCGAGAAGTTGCCATGGTTCTCTGATGGGTTTCCATCACTTCCTATGTTGACGTTTGCTTTGAAATAATTTGGCAATGGTTGTTAGTACCTCTTGTAAAAGTGCATATTGTTAGTATATAGAATAGAAGATAAAAACATATATAGAATAGAAGATAAAAACACCTTATGGGAGCACCATAGCAAAGTGCCTTAGATGATTGCTCAAGTCAAGCACCATTCTCAATGTGGCATAAGGTACACCCTCGTAATTTTTGTGCACATGGTGCCCCAATGAAGTATACCCTCCTTACCCCCCCCCCCATCCATGATACACATGCATAATGATAGATGTGGTTGCAAGGCAAGCGGGACAAGATTGAGGGAGCTTCTTTTGTAGGTAATATTTAAACCCGAGTTACATATGCATCTCATAAACTATTTCCTTTATCAAATTTTAATTTTATGATCTTCTAGATTTAAAAATCCCTTCTATATGCATATTTATGTGAATTTATTGGATTCAAACATCTCTTATGTTGGGACACATGTTCTATGGTTACATATTTTAGGTTCAACCCCTAGTTGCTACTATAGTATCTTCATGTATCATGTACT
This sequence comes from Dipteris shenzhenensis, assembly GCF_047967505.1. NCBI lineage: Eukaryota > Viridiplantae > Streptophyta > Polypodiopsida > Gleicheniales > Dipteridaceae > Dipteris > Dipteris shenzhenensis. The sequence goes on from NC_141626.1 coordinate 6,246,376, forward strand.
GTTACAATGGCTATAAAGTGTCCTACTAAATAATTAGTAGCTTTGGCGTTGTAAGTTATGTGACTTCAACTGTAATTACCAAGTTGTGCGTGCTTGATGGATGCACTCTCAATTCATCCACATAGAAAATGGTATACATCATGCAAGTATGTATTGACATGTATCAAGATATGAGTCATAATTAGCACGCGATTCATTCTTCCAAGGAAAAAAGAAGTGAGCATAACCCTGTGTATGTGAGGCATGAAATAGATCGAGCAGATCCCGAACAGGTTATAGAATCCGGAAGGAAACTAACAAACGTAGCTTAATAAAGGACTGACCCTGAAGAGACAACCTCTTACAACGCGCAAGCTGGTGCCCAACAAGCCGATCAAACTTTGTAGAGGAGCAGGGAATGACAAGATGGGTATTATTGAAATGCCTTGGGATGGTGCAGGGATTGACAAGATGTCTATTACTGAAATTCGAATTCTGCCTTGGGATAATCACAGGGCTCTCTCTCTCTCTCTCTTATCTGTTGCTCAAGGGACTGTGTATTGATTGGAAGAATGAAGTATATATCAATCTCTCTCTCTCTCCACTGTGAAGGTCTGCAACTCTCTGTCTCTCTTTGACCCTCTTTCTCTCTCTCTCTCACACACATACACACACACACACACACACAGTGAAGGTCAAGCATTTCTATTGCAGAAAAGCTATGGGTCCTTGAGAATTTGATTAAAAACCAGCAGACTCTCTTTCTGTCTCCCTTGTGCCCTTGTGCATATGCTCAGTAGATGTCAAGTATCTCTCTGATGTATCTGTTGCACAGAGCGCACGTCCCCCTCCCTCTCCATAGCTCCCTGCTGCACCTACGACAGAAGGTGTGGCCACAAGGAATGAAGGCTGCCCCCTTCAATCCCACCATGCACACACAGCACAATGGATCCAGTGATTCTGTGGGTTCTTCCCATGTGTCATATGCAATCAATCCCATGTTGTAGTCATGTCTTTCTGCCAAGAAGCTGCTCAGGGGCACTCTCACCCCTCTTTCCCTTGCTCGTGATGAGCTATCATCCTCTCCACCTGATGCTGCCAATTCTGTTGTTCCTTGTGTTTCTTCTACAACAGCTCCAGCTCCAGCTTCTACTGCTGTAATTGCTGCTTCTGCTTCATCTCCTGTAGCTTGACAGCTGCTTGAGCTTGCTTTGGTGGAGCTTCTCTGTTGCTCTCCCCTCTCCGAAGAAGAAGAAGAAGAACAAGAAAAAGAAGAAAGAAGAGCGCCCTTTGCCACCATACCTCTCCCCTCCATTGCCAATGGTTCTTCCGGTGCCATCACAGGGCTTGTGCTCGTTCCCCCTCTTGCTTGTTCGATTGATATCAGCGAGCTGCAAGCCCAGCCTTCATTTTGGAGTGCCTGTTGATTGGCTTCATCACCCTCTTGTGTTGATGGAGATGATACGATGCTTTCTCCAACGAGAAGCCAATCATGATCTTCATGATCTTCTTGTGGTGAATGAGATGATATGGTGCCTTCCGCAGTAGCAAGAGCTCCGTCATGGCTTGACGAAGAAGAAGTCTCCAGGTCGCTGCCAACTACTGTATGAAGATCCAATGTGCAAGACGAAATCGCTTCCGAAGGGGAGGGTGTTTCCGGGCAAGGAATGGGACCGCTCTCGGACGGAGCATCGTTGAACAAAGAGGCTTCCCCCGGCTCGAGCACCAGCGAGGACATAGCTGCGAATCCTTCCGCGCCTGGATTGAGCAAGCAATCCTCTGAGCTGCGTAATCCAAACTTGAGCATATCTCCCAAAGTCCTTCCTGATCTTTTCCTCCGGGTTGCAAGGTGCTTCGCTAGCTCTGCTTCTGCAGCATCGCACAGATCTCCCAACTCACTGCCCACGCATCTCACCCTGGCTGTTGCTATTACATTGGCCAACTTCTCTGCATCTTTCTCTGCCATTGCCTTCCGAAGTTCCTGTTTGAGTCGCCTGCTCTCCTCCCTTCTCTTCTTGGATATCATATTGATGACTCTACTTACGACTGTCTTGCTTGCATATTCTCCATGCTTATGCAGGCCCTCCTCCAGGAACCTCGTTTGCCCGAAGACAACAGCGTCCAGCAGGGCGCAGTCGGGTTCTGCCTTCCGAGACGGCAAAATCTCGGACGCTATCAAAGAGTCAATGATTCCCTTGGACGGCAAATTTGGCCTTCGCCAGAACGGGGAGTGAGCCGCACTTGTTGGAGTTCCTTCGGCAGTTTGCGAAGTTTCACCGAGTGGAAGGTTAGGAGATGTCGCAGCTGTCGAATCGGGCGAGGATTCAAAAGCAGAGCAACAATCCTCGGGAGGAGTGCCGTATGTTCTCACAGGGTAGAGAGGGCTGGCGCCCTGCAGCAGAAACGGGCCGTTACCAGCTTCAAATTGGCAGAGCACCTGCCGGAGCTGTAATTCAAAGAGGCTCGGGTTCGTGTACTCCTCTCTGGTCTTCGCTTCCATATACAAGGCTTCCTCCAGGATGTACACTGCTGCAGCGACTTTGGCCCTCCATACGCAGGAGAAATCAGGCTTCCATTGCAGCAGAAGGGCGTGTATCTTGCCAGCTACTCGTCGACGATCTTCGGATCCTTTCGCCAGAGCCCAGTTTCTGGAGCGTGGAACGGAAGATGAATTTTTCTGTAGCTGCAGGATAGAAGATAAGGGAGAGCACGGATTGGTACAACCGACTCGTCTGTGCCCACAGCTTTGTGTATCTACTATGTCGACCAGCCGCCCCGACTGCGCATGGAGCTTCAGTGCCTTGTCTACCGCGGTTTCCGTCAACCGCTCCAGCCACTTTCGATATCTGGTGTCCGCTGATCTCCGGCCATTTTCCACATTGTTACCGGTGGAGGGATCAGCTGAAACAATATCATCATCCTGCGCCATATTCATCGTCAGATCTTTCTCAAGAAGCTGCAAGATCACTTCCAGTATCTCAGACGAGAACTGGAGCAAATTGACACGCGAGGACGGCCGACATGCTGAAAGGCGAATCAGCAATCGATACGAATTCAATGTTGGAAAACCGACGAAGAGTCGGGCAGGGGAAGCTCTGTGGGCGTGCGATGCTTAAGAAAAGACGGCAGCCAATGCAAGCGGCCTGCAAGAGACTTCAATTCACGTTCCTGTCACAGAAAGCATTGTAAAGGAGTCAATCGTGAATACAGTTACTACGCTCTGCTATCGAAAAACATTTCGCGCTAAAAGTTCTTCAATCTCCGGCATTACAAAATGAGTTGAACGTTCACTCGGGAATCTACTACGGCATGCATGTCTTTGAAAAGCAGACGGCGGGCCGCGGACGGCAGTTTCTCTCTCAGAACTTCGAAGTTCGAAAGCCTTTCAATCAATCTGTGTCAAAGCATTTTAAGAATGCAAATATGTGTTCTTGAGACGGACCTACCGTAGCACGTGCTCTGCCGGACAAGATAAAGCGATGACGAAACAGAGATGGACGGCAAAGCGAGAGGCAAGGATCGCAAGAAGAAAATGCGAGAGCAAGCAGGGGGAAGGGATCGAAATGAGCAAACCAAGAATTGCGACAAGGAAGATGGAAATGAGAGGCTGCGGGAGGTTAAAATAGTGCAAGATTACAAGATTGATCGTCGTTCAAGAACTTGGAATAACAGAATTGTGCACGTCCAATGATGAGCTCTGCTTTGCACATGTTCTCCATCATCCTAACAACGGAATTCTTCAGCCGTGAGCACCTCAACAACGGAATTCTTCAGCATCTCCTTCATTTTTCGCAACACCTCGGTCCTCCATTTTTCACATCCTCCATTTTCTCACCACATTCCCTTAGTAATTCCCCTCACTTTCCCATCCAAAATGAAATCTTTCCCACCTACCTCATCGATTTACTCCGCACACATCGCACACTGCCGCATATCCACAGCGCAGCAAATGGTGCATCGCCGGAACAGGACCCCCTCCATTAATGCCAAATTCCGTCCAGTGATACATCGCTGGCACTACATCTAGATCGTTGTCAATGCGAGCCAACCTAAAACGACAACGCAATTGTTTATGATTTCCTTGGCCTGACCAAAAATGGAACTACCGGGATGATGTGGCTGGGACGGAACAACCCTGCATGGACGCATTTCCCGCCGGAATCATCTCATTTGAAAGAGACACCACCAAAATTGGAACACGAGAAACGAAGCAGTAAGTACTGCAAAGAACCGACTCTCGAACAAACCCCTTCCGTCCTCGTATGCTCTCCCTTTCTCTGTGCTTGTATATAATAATAATGAGCAAGCCTGCTTTACCGTTGTGACACAATCGACTGACCGGTTTTTCTGTGTATGTAGAACTTGCAAACAGGAAACCCGGTCGCGCCATAGCTCGGCGTTTTTCTTCAGGAAAATGTGGCGTCATATGCGGCTGTTACGATCGGAGTAGCACAGAAACATCTTGCATATTGCCGGGTTGTAATCAATCTGGGGATAATTCCACTCCACAAAGATACAATTGCAAAGAAGCGCCACGTTTCAAAAGTCGCGGTCGCAACTCAAAAGAGAAGAGACTGCGATCATCGCCAAAAACTTGGAGATGAAACCAACGCGAGAATGACGATCCAGGTGCGTCTGCTTACGTGGCTACCACCTCAGGATACAACCCTGAAACTGTGACATGTAGTTGTCAAATGTTCCACGCAGGTCTTCACATCATATAGAACGAGTAACATGACCCATCTACGACGGGTTAGAGACTCGGTTTGGGATCTTAAAATGTCTTTCATAAATGTCATAAATGTCAAGTTTCATGACCCCTTCCACTATAGGAATCACTTGGATCTAGGCTCACTTTACTCAACTATTGAGCTAGATGACCGACCATCAGTTGTTGATCGAGGGGCAAACCATTCACAAATAAAATCCACCCTCTCTCTCTCTCTCTCTCTCTCTCTCTCTCTCTCACACACACACACACACACACACACACACACACACACACAAAGCTACACTCGCTTAGTAATATTTCTCTCTGCATCACACATCCACATGTGCTTTCTTTCTTCAGTGTCTTCCTCACATGCATACACACACGATCCCTCAAACATAGGAGATCCCTCCCATCTCTCTCTCTTTCTCTTCTACACTTTCACACGCATACATGAACACATCCTTGTTAGAGACTTTCTCTCTCTCTCTCTCTCATACACAAACAAATTCTCTTATGACAACCCCTCAGACTTTGTTGCACAAAAATTGTGCTTGATTTTGCTGCACACACAAAAATTGTGCTTGACTTTGCTGCACAAGAATTGTGCTTGACTTTGTTGCACACATAAAAATTATGCTTGACTTTGTCGCACAAAAATTATGCCATGTGTTGCTCATGAAACCACCATATTCAAGACAAAAAAGTACTCATACTATTCAAAAATCATTATTGCTTAGCTTGCTCATGAAATTGAATCAACTACTATGCCAATCTTGTAATTGGAGCAATCAAGAATCTGGGCTAGGTGAAATACTTTAAGGGCACATGATCCACAGGCTCAAGCTTTCAACCTCAGAAGATGCGGCCCTTGACATCACCTTCTTCGAGCTCCTAGATATTGCTCTAGGTCATATAGAGCCTTCCCTTACTACGTATTCCCTTGACATGGGCTGCACTGTATTGCCAATGCCCCTCACATGTAGCTAGTGCATGCTCAACATAATTGAGCTTCAACTAAGCTAGAGGGCGAGGAATTGCCTATGGTGCATAGTAGCAGAGCAATAAGGAAGTCACACACAAACACACACACACACACACACACAAAAAAAAAAAAAAAAAAGATTTATATATATATGGAAAGAATGTCATAGCTATCTCGCAAATGATGGACTTGCGTTGCAATAACTTTACATTTCCTCCATAACTTTGCAGCTCACACATGCACATGGGTGTCAAGCAGTCGGCCAATGAATATCTATCCTTTTGCAACTGTGTCAAACAAAGGCTAAAAAATGGGAGCTTGCTAGTGCTGGAAGACGACCTTGAAAGACTGATGTAGTCGTTGAAGGAACCCCTTTCGAAAAGTGAAAGCTTTGTCAGGGAGCAACAACTGCTTTTGAGCGAAACACCACCTCTACATTGTTCCGCTCAAAGGCGGTTGTTGCTAAGAAATAGAGAGGGAGGGAACCTAGAGGGGGAGGTACCTTTGTGCTTGCAATATATATTATATTATACTATAGATATCATATTATATTATATATTTTTGTGTGTGTGTGTGTGCGTGCATGCATGTGTGTGTTTGTGTGTGTGTGGTTGTGCGTATTATATAGTTCTCTCTCTCTCTCTCCTCCCTCTCTCTCTCTCTCTCTTTGGTCATGATATTATATTATAGACCATTGGGTTCAGCCTAGTAGTTTGTTGGTTTTGCACTTCTATATTGTTGTCTTACTCTTGGGTTAAGGAGTCTTTGCTAGCAATCCTATGACCTTGTACATATTATATTGCATTCTCTCTCTCTCTCTCCAATATAGTATAATATATTATATATTATATAATTTATATTTAAATATATTATATTAGAATACAATATATAAATTATAATGTATTCTCTCTCCTTTTCTCTTGATCTTCTCTCTACTCTCTTTGCTCTCTCTCTCTCTCTCTCTCTCATCTCTCCTCTCTCTCCAATATATAGTATAATATATTATATATTATTCAATGTATATTTTATTAAAATATAATATATAAATTCTATTGTACTCTCTCTCTCTCTCTCTCCGCATGTCGCGTAGTCATCGCACAGTGTCGTAGTTCGAGACACATGGCACGACGTGGCACTCAGAACTGGATTGGACTCTGGTCTCTGCCACCTTTTTGTTTGGCGCACAGTCATTGTACTTTGCACTCTCGAACCTCCTCTTCTGAGCCTCCACTCTCGAACCTCCATGTGGGATCTCCAATTGCAAACCTCCTCTTGCTCCACACCCTCGCCTCCTCCTCCAAACTTGCATGTGGGCTTTCCTCTTGCTTCTGGTTTTGTGAACCTCCAAAGCTCCTCTTCTCTTTTCGAACTCCTTCCTCCTCCCCCAAACCTCCAAATTATTGCCTCCTTCCACGTGGCGGGTCTCCTTGCCCTCTTTTCCAAAACCTCTCCTTAAAGGAGTAGTAAGACGCCATATACAAATTGGACTGCCAATTTCATGTACGCCTTCACATTATAACCAATGCCATATACAAAGCACTTCACAAGTGCCCCTTGTTTGCCTCAAACTTAGGTAGAGTTTTCGCCAATGGTAGATAACATAACATTCTTGACTAGTCTCAAGGGCAACTTAGTGCCTTGGATGTACCGCCAATCCCCCAAGTGGCCCCTACAAAGCCCCTACATAAAGAGAAAAATGAGGAATACAACTATGGAGGAAAGAATCTCATTAAACTAGATATAAATGTGACATGTAATCATTGTTGGGAGTTCTAGGACACCATGAGCTTCAATGTTTTATGGGTCAACCCATCCCAAAAATAACCCTTCACTTTCACCTAGCATGAAGGAGGGATTGTACCATGATGAATTTGTGTGTAGCAAAATGTTTGTTTTATTCTCTTTACTCTTATGTTCAGTTCGTTAGCTCATTCATTTCAAACTTTTTGGGCCTCATGGTAAAAGTATCTTTCTTGAAAGATGATAATTTATACTCATCCTTTCATGTGTGAAAGGAATAGAGTACTTTAGCTATAGTTTTAGAAATGCTTGTAGGTGTATTGAGGCAAGCCCTATGATAATTATTAATGTCTTATAATAGAAGGTAATAAAGACTTCTAGTTTCTATTCCTTTAAGCTTTATAAAATGGTCCCTCTAGTGTCTTTTATTCTCTTTGTAAGAACACTATCATCAATTTTTGGTCTAAAATGTAGTTCACCAATTAGAGGTCTAAAAAGTGGTTTAATATAGGTTGAATTTGATATAGGTTGTAATATGGTTAGGTATTTATATAGTTTTATATGCCCTTTGTTATTTATATATATTCCCTTTGTTATATGCTTCTAGTTACAATATATAGATAGATATAATATATTATTTTTATTTGGTTATATACATGTATATATGTAGGTGAGTATGCATGTTAGGCGGTGGATAAAATATTATAATAGATATATAGAATACTATATGAGTAATGAGATTTGAAGAGTTTAGCTAGGAATTCTGTGGTAGGTCAAATGACATTATGGGAGATTTTACAGAAACACAGATGCTGGAATATGCTCAACAGCTCTACACACATCCCAAGGCTCGGCCCATGGTGAGCATACCTCTTAGCAGTAATACTCAGGGTCTTTTCTCATTGAAAGATGTACAAGATGGCCTCAAGAAAATGGTAAATGGAAAGGCAGCAGACACTCTACACCTAGTGGCTGAACTCATTAAGTGGACCAATGAGCACACGCAAAGGCACATAGCAATGGCACTAAATCAGGCTTTGATGCATGGTTTCCCAACAGAATGGCAAGAGAATTGGATCAAACCAATCTACAAAGGGGGTGACCGCAATCAATTAACAAATTACAGAACAATTATGGTATGTTCCACTCTAGCCAAACTATATAGCACAATAGTAGAGGCAAAATTGAGTGCTTGGGCAGAGAAAGAAAATAAAAGAGCAATGGGACAAGCTGGTTTCAGACCAAAACACTGTACAGTGGATCACCTAGTCACTCTTCGAGTTTTGATGGAGGAAAGCCGCCTCAAGGGGAAGCCACTCTTCTGTTGTTTCATTGACTTTAAGAAGGCATTTGATACAGTGCCTAGGGATGTGCTATGGGAGAGAATGGAATGCATAGGGGTGCCCGAGGAAATAAGGTTTGCTGTCTTTAGACTTTATGAGAAAGTAAAATGTCAACTAAAATGTAAGGATGGGATGTCACAAGAGTTCTATAGTAATATGGGGGTAAAACAAGGATGTCCGCTCTCACCCACTTTGTTCGGCCTATGCATTGATAGACTTGAGGAGTTGGTGAATGAAGAAGCATGTAAAGATGAGTTATACAGCCCTCATCTAGCAGGTCTCGTGATTTGGTTGCTTCTTTACGCAGATGATGTGGTTGTTTTCACTGATAGTGAAAGTAAGATGCAAAAAATGATGGATATCTTCAGCATATTTTGTGCAGAGAGTGGGATGGCTATTAATGTCAACAAAACTAAACTCATGATAGTCAAGACTATACAGCCAAGCAGCCCCCTCCAAATCTTATATAAAGGACAACCCATTGAGACAGTGCACTCATTCAAATACTTGGGTATTGAAATCCCCGCCAATAATAGATGGAACAGCTGTGTGCAATGGAGACTTGATGCAGGATGGGCAAAATACTTCCAATTTGAAAATGAGTGCAACAATAGCAATACGAGAAGGTGGCAAGTACGAAATATGATCTTTGGGGCATATGTGATACAGACAGTACTCTACGGAGTAGAGGTATGGGGTGGGAGTATATCTCCATCAACGTGGAATGAGATAGAGAAAATGCAAAAGTCTTTCATTAGGAGGCACCTGGGCATCAAGGCTACTACACCATACTCTTTGTTACTCCTAGAGACAGGATGTATACCCATAGAGCTACATGCTCTGAAGAGAGTACTCAGATACATCACAAAGGTCAAGTGCATGGATAATGAAAGGCTACCAAAGAGAGCATGGAATGAAAGTCAGAAGCTTCAAAAGACAAACAAGGGCAAGATTTTGACATCCAGATGGGCACAGGACCTAAAAAAATGGTTCAAGAAGTGGGAAGTAGAAGAGTATTTAAACTACTCTTCAGAGGAGATTGATGAAGAGGCTTTTCATTATGACCTGCTGAATGCACTACACAGGAAATGGCAAACAGCAGAAAACAAAGATAAATTTGAGTACTATCGCACATATATCAACCCCGAATATTGGTCAATTTATACAGGAAGGGAGACAACAACGCAGAAGTACATATGTACACCTATAGCAGTGCATAAACGGAGGGCTTTAGCCTCACTTCGCACCCGATCACACCAGCTGCAAATATTTGCTGCATAAAGGGTCACCTTCAGCTTTAGGAACATTTGTGTATAAGCTCTTCAAGCATAGGAATCCACCTGAATCCTAGAAGGTGGTTTCTCTTTCCACCCTCCCATCTTCGGGAGGAGCTTTCATGTACTTGTGATATTGTATTGCTCAGGTCCCATAGGCCGGTTTTGGTCTTCAGAGGACGATAATATATTCTTCTTCTTCTTCTTCTTGTGGAAGCAATGCATAGCACGAGTTGTCTGCAAGTGTCACTCAAGCGGCCTTTGGATTGTTGCAATGTGGTTTCATGCAAGGAAGAGGGAAGAGGAAGAGGGGAGGGGAGAGGAAGAGGAGGGAGAGGGGAGGAGGAGGAAGGGAAAAAGGAGAAGGGAGTGAAGGGGGATTGAATGACAACCACAAAGGGACTACAATGGAAACAAGAGAACACCCAAAATACTCTCTTGGAAGAGAAGAGGGAGCTTGCATTCAAACTTGTGCAAACAACAATGAAGACCAAAGACAACCATTTGCTCTTTTATACCTATCACCTTTTGAAGGGAGGGCCAACCCTTTTCCTTTTTAGCACTCTCTCTCACTTTACAACCATGGGCTCTTGGGCTCGTAGGGCACCAAGGCATATTTCTATTCTTACCGACTCTCCCTACTAGTGGAAATAGCACTTGTGTTAACCATATTAAAGCGCTTGGGAAAAGCCTGGCATTAGGAGTCGGGTAGTGTTGTCCAAGGGAGAGGAGGTTGAGCAGCTTGTTGGGTGGGTTGGGCGGGATCTAGGGGAGGCGGTAATGGAATATGTGCAGGGGGGTGATGGTATGAAAGAGGGTGAATGCATTTTGTCCCTCGTCCTCGGTTATGTCCTAAGGGTATGCTACGTGAATTGTTTCAAAATTGCTCACCAGGGACTCAAGTGAGACTTGGAGAGCTTGTAGCACCCTATTAAAGAATATTATTATTTCGAGGGGTTGCTAGGTGGTGGATTGGTAGGCCACAAGGTGTCCTTGAGCTTGGACTATTGAGGCTCGATCGTAGCTTTGCATCTAATTTATGTCTGCATGTAGACTTTCGGGAGTGTAGACCCAGGGTGTGAGTTCCTCGAGCTTTGCGAGTTGCATCACTTCATCATCCGCAGGATAATGAAGGGACTTAGTTGATGACGTGGCACCAGGCTGAAAATTAAGAAGAATGGGATGGGAAGATAGGGTTTGGAGATTGGAGGGGTGGAGAAGAGATAGGGAAGTGGGTTGAAGGTCAAGAGAGAAATAGGACATGGCTAAGATGGGGTGGTAGTGGTCAGGATTACGACGGAGAATAGCTTGGAGGGTGTTAGGCGGTAGTGGAGTAGTGAGATCTAGGTGGAAGATAAGGTTTTGTGTGCGGAATGCATCGAAGTGCATTTGCAGGGTTTGGGCGATGGTACGTGGTGCAAGTGTGTAGGTGGCTAATTGTGCAAACCCCTCCCTGTACATCCTGAACTCCTACTACTCGCAGTCTTCCAACCCTGACTCCTTAGATTTGCCAGTGGCGCGCTATCTTTCGATTTCTTCCTAGAGGGAGACCGTGAGGTTCCTCTCTTGTGCTAAAAGATCCTGTAACGAGCGGATCTGTTGGTCGTGGGACTCCTGTGTACTAGCGTATTGCTGCTCTGCCTGTGCTTGCTGCTCAGTGTTGTGCTCAGGGCTACTTCTAACGTGTCCACCTGTTCCATGAGCGTCTAGACTAGGGATTCACTGGTGGCGAGGTCTTCCTTGACTTTCGTCAAAGTGAGCTCGAGCTCTTCCACCTTAGCCCGGTATTCTTCGGCTCGATTTAGTGCGACATGGCCCGTCGCTTGAGCTGTGACCATTATTGATTGGCTTTCATGCGCTGAGAGCTAGGCTTGGATGAGATTATAGGAGAGTTGTGAGGCTTGCTCTTGCCTCCTCTATAAGATCGTTTGGGTGACTTGTGGCGATTGTGCCATGGCTTCAAAGAGATTCATCTCCATTACGTCTGTACATGACAACTATTCTGCTGTCATGTGGCTATAGCCTCCCGTTGCCTTATAATAGGGTGCGCTACAAAATTGTATGGCCTTTGCTAGGCCTGCCCATGGCGTGGAACTTCCTTGGAGAAATGAGCTTCTATGAATCTATCTGTGGGGCTAGCCCCTACTTGTGTGAGTAGGGCGGTGCCATTACCTTCGAGTGTCCATCCCTAGGGTGAGGTTCTTGTGTATCTCTTCGTGGGGTGGAATTTGGTTCCTATGGAGTTTCTCAACTAGTGGTGGTGATGTTTGTGTTAAGTTGGACTGCCCATGGCACCAGTGTGTATTCGGTACCTCAAGGCTTGCTTGACGTGTCCGGTTCATTTGGCAAGTTCTTGTGGTGCTACCTTCGGTGCCGTCGGGAGTTGCCCTATCTTTTTCGAAATCCAGGCGGCTTTGTTGCCTTGGCCGCCCAAGCGAGTGGTGTTGCTCGAATTGTTGGCGATGTGTGGTAGCGGCGGATAAGGCATGAACTCGTGGTGCAGCTTTCTTCGGGTAGTGAATGTGTCTGGGTGAAGAAAACTTGAGATGATCAAAGCTGTTGTTGCAGTGTTACCATTCTCTGGGCATCGATTTCGATCAAAGTGACGTTGGGTGCAGAGGATAGCATCTTATACTTGCAGCTCTCGGACTTCTTGAGGAGAGGATGGTAGCATTGGTTGAGTGTGCAATGACATTGGTTTATCACTGCAGCGATCTTTCTTCTCTATTCAAGCTGGGCCCTTAAGTGGTGTGTTGGTGGGGACTGGGGCTTCCAATTGGCCTTGCTCTACATCGCTTCATTGTCATGAATCAACGGCGAGGTTGGGGTCGAAGAGGGGGGGCTTGGTCTACATAGCAAGACTGCCGCCGTTTGACCACCATTGGTAAGCGAAGCAATTCGGTCATGCTAGTTGATTTGCTAGTTGATGGCGTAGCACTAGGTTCTTCCTAGAATAATCTGCTCTTTGGTGGCTTTTGTAGGGAGAACATAAAAGCGTATATCCACAGCTTGGCGAACAACATTAGACTTAGATTTACATAACCCAAGGTTTGTAGAAGTTGGCCTTTTACAGCTCTTATTGAGGCAATAGTGAGGGTTAGGGGTACATGTAGCTTTTCCCATCCTCTCGGGAGATGATGTTGTGGCTCGCGCTCTTGGGTCCACGAGTGCTTTGATGCGCATGCCTGGTACCTGTAGCTAAACAAGCAACCTAGCTGGCTTTATTGTTAGCTCATCTGTTAGTTCCATCTGTTTAGTCGTTGCCTTAAGAAGGGTCATTTGTCTATGCTATCGGATCTTAGCATTACGGATTCTCGCCTCCTCGATGGCCTAGCGCTTCATCCTTGCCACCTTTACCTTGAGTTCCTTTTCTCTATGCACGGCTTGAAGGGTGGAGATAGTGAGTGGTCCGTAGTATCTTTTCAATTTGCTTTCATTTAGGTAGCCATCCATTTCTATTCCATCAAGGGTGGCTATTCAGCACAACCCTTGAGGAGTGATCTCAACTACGCGGTACGGACCCATACCTCAGTACCTAAGCTTATGTTTGGTGTTGCGGACATTGTACAGGAGTGCCAAGTCTCCTTCTACCAGGTCCTTGTTCTTCACGTTGCAGTCAAACCACTTTTTATGTCGAGCCTTTTCTACTCGATGAGAGTAGGCTGCTTGCAACCTTGTCTCTTCTAGCTTTTTGAGGTTGACTGGCCTTTCAGCTAGTCGCATTTTTCGTGAGTTTCTTTTATGGCAAGATGGAGGCTAGGCACTACATACTCCATTGGCATTAGTGCCTCTACCTCAAAGGCTAACTTGAAGGGGGTACAATGTGTTGCCACTTTGTAGGAGGTCCTATAGGCCCATAACGTTGCTATGAGCTTATGCGCCCAGTCGATATGACTAGCTTCTACCGTACATGTGATAATCTTACAACAAGTCTTGTTGGAGCTTTTGGCCAAGCCATTTGCTCTAGGGTAGTATGGTGTTGACATCCTATGAATGATCATAAACTCGCTTGTTAGGATTGCTATGGTTTCGTTGAGGAAGTGTGTTCCTCGACTTGCTGACTAACTCCAATCGGCATCCAAACCATGTGATGACTTGTTCATATAAGAATTTGACGATGGATCTTGCATCAGCCTTTACCATGGCTCTTCCTTCTACCCACTTAGTGAAGTAGTCGGTGGAGGATGATGTATCGTGCCCCGGTTCCCTTAGCAGTTGGGCTAATGGGACCGATGAAATCGATGCCCCATTTCTCAAAGGGTTGGTCGGCCAGGGTTCCAGTCAGGGGCATCATGTCTACCCTGCGTGGGATTTGGATGCGCTGTAGGGGTCACATCGTTTCACACTCTATTGCGTCTCCGAAGAGTGTTGGCTGCTAGAGACCAGTTTGTAGCACTTTATGTGCTGTAACCTGTGTGGGCTTCTTCAAGCACTTGATGTATTTGTGTTCACACACGCATCTTCTCAGTATGCCATCCTTACCCATGCGGTAGAGTTGGCCTGCTATCCAACTGATGTGGCACTGCATCCTTAATGAGTTTACGGGCTCTATCCTTCTTGAGGTCCTGGCCTACTAGGGGTAGTCCATCGGCCAAGTAGTGGCTGATTTTGGTGGCCCATTCTAGAATGACATCGAGGAAGAAGAGGGAAGCATCAGGGAGATCATCTTCTACTCCCGTTGAGGCTTCGCCATTTGGAATCCTCGATAGGTGGTCAGCTAGAACATGGGTTTTACCCTTACGCATAGCGATTGTGAAGTTGAATTCTAGCAGGATCAACATCCACCTAGTGATGCATCCTGTCATGCAGGGTTTGTTGACCAAGTATAGCAATGCTTGATGGTCCATGAAGAAGACAAACTTGTTAGCTATAACAAGTAGCACTTGAACTTCTTGACTGCATAGACCATGGCGAGACCCTCTCTCTCAGTGGTGGTGTAGTTAACTTTGGCCTCATTTACTTGACGGCTCGCAAAGTATATTGGGTAATCCAAATTATGCTCCCCGAGTTAGGCTAACACACATCCAATAGCAAAGTTAGAGGCATCAATGTGGAACTGGAATATTAAATTCCAGTTGGGAGACCTCAATACTGGTGAAGTGGCTAGAGCTAGCTTGAGAGTTTCAAAGGATGTTTGGCATTCTTCGGTCCACTCAAAGGATACTAGAAACTTGTATAACGGGTGGGCTATGTTGGCATAGAACAAGATAAATCTCCGGTAATAGCCTGTATGGTTAGTAAATCATTGGATTCCCTTAGCGTTGGTGGGAGGTAGTTGTAGAAACACGTGGGATAGAATAGATGCATCTTGGAAGAGGAGAGAGCACAAGATGTAACCAAAAATGTTGTTCTCTATTGATTGTGAGAGAGGTGACTCTCTCTTATAGAAATGGGGAGAAGGTGGCCTAGATCAAAGGCACCTTCCCTACATCAGTGGCAATTAGCCCCTACATCAGTGGGACTGGCCTAAATCAAAGGAACCTCCCATGTGGGGGCCTTTGGCTTACATCATCACTTAGGTCACACACTAGACACATCATAACACTAGATGTGCCTCTACAACACACACACACACACACACACACATGTGACTCCCCTAGATGCACACATGCACCATAGAGCAAGCCCTTGATCACACTTATCCCAACATACCCCCCCTCAAGGGTTTGCCTCTTGCAATGTCAAGGATACATCTAGTCTCATAGTTTCTCATGCCATCTCATGGTGGTCAAGGATAAATCTATGGCTAGGATCTCATGCTAGCAAGGGTTCCCAAGGGTGTGAGGTTCACAAAAATGGGATAGACAAAGCACATATCACATGGCCTACATCATATGGTGACCAGAGGTGATTTACAAAAGACAAAACATATCACATTCTTTTTGGAGTACTACTCCAGGCAGAGAACCTCAAAATTTGACCAAGTGATGATAAACAAAAATTCAAAAGACAAAGTGCACAAAAAGCATAGTCTTTATCTTCTAGCACCAAGTTTGAATCTTCATTTGCTGATGGAGTTCTTCCTTCAGCCAGATTTGCTTTGTTGTTGAAGTAGCCCTTCTTCACAAGAAATGCTTCATTCCCTTTGGAGTTGTTCTTCTTCATGGAATAACACATTCCCTTTTCCAATTGTAGCCAAAGGAACTTAATAAGCAAGATATATTTTAAGCATTTCCCTTGTGCACCAAATACTGTGTGAAGATGATCCCAAGCTTCATGTGAAGTTTCAAAGCCACTAATGTGGTGAATGTATGAGTCACTTAATCCCAAAGCAATGATAGCAAGAGCCTTCTTGTCTTAGATCAACCAATTAGCTTCTTCTTTTGTAGGCTTCTTTTCCTTTCCATTCACAACATTCCATATCCCCTTTTTCATAAGCACAAACTTAGCTTTTGTTTGCCAAGTATGGAAACTAGTTCCATCAAACTTCTCTACTTGCTCGGGCTTAGTCATGTTTACAATTCAAGTACTCATAAATCATGTTCAAAGAGAATCACATAGTCATCATTCTAAATGCAAAGTATAAGGACACTCATGAGCTCCATGACTGAGTTCTACTACTCAAGTACAAGCAAAACAATGAAAATTTGCAGTAAATAATAGAAGCCCCAAACTTATGGTGATTGCTCAACACCCTTTGTCCAAAATATGAAGAATTTTGTCAGCAAAGACCAAGGTAGATTGGAGGCCACAATTCGCATAGCTCGTAGCTCTATTCAAGGGGATTTTGATGCAGAAATAACACTAGTATACCAGACCAGGGCTACCAGCAAGAAGAGGCACAATGTTGCGCCAGGTCACCATATAGAAGCTTAGCAAAATCCACTGGTCTTTTGTCTGTTTCTCCTCAAATGCTTAACCAAACGAGCTCAAAATTCATCAACAGCTTGCTTGTAGTGTCACCCAACTCGTGCTCAGAGGAATTTGGAAATGAGTGACCATAGAGGCGGAATCACGTGATACATCGACGGACTGTTTTCTTGTTGGCACATGCGATGGAGGCATAATTTCATGACAAGCTTCGAGCTGAAGGTGCACCCTACATAGATTTTTCTATAGCACAAAGGGCTTGGAGAATGGTGAAATGACAAGGGAGAACAAGCTCTCAAAAATTTGGGGAAGAAATGGTGAAGATGGTAGAAGCTTGAAAAAGTCTAAGAATTCCTACTACGGAGCATCTAATGCTAGGCTAAGCTAGATCTAGAACCTAAAGCTCTAATACCAAATGTAGAAACACGTGGGATAGAATAGATGCATCTTGGAACAGGAGTGAGAGCACAAGATGTAACCAAAAATGTTGTTCTCTATTGATTGTGAGACAGGTGACTCTCTCTTATAGAAATGGGAAGAAGGTGGCCTAGATCAAAAGCACCTTCCCTACATGAGTGGCAATCAGCCCCTACATCAGTGGGACTAGCCTAAATCAAAGGAACCTCCCATGTGGGGGCCTTTGGCTTACATCATCACTTAGGTCACACACTAGACACATCATAGCACTAGATGTGCCTCTACAACACACACACACACACACACATGTGACTCCCCTAGATGCACACATGCACCATAGAGCAAGCCCTTGATCACACTTATCCCAACAGTAGTAACTCCAAGATGAGTTTGATTTTGTTGTGGTCCGTAGAGATTCCATTCCGGGACACTATGTGACCCAGGATGACACCATGTTTGACCCAAAACTAGCACTTAAGGGGGTTGAGGGATATGCGGTATAAGCGGCACTTCTCGAGGATGAGCCTAAGATACTTCAGGTGGTCATCCCATTTCAAGTTCATGCAGATATCATCCAAGAAGACTTCCACAAAGTCCCTCAGGTATTCCTTGAATACCGTGATCATCATACATTGGAAGGTAGCCAGGGCATTGGTTAATCCAAATATCATAACCCTAGCTGCATAGACACCCCATTCGGTTGCAAAGGCAGTCTTGTGTTGGTCTTGGGGGGCAATTGAGACTTGGTTGTAACCTAAAAATCCATCTAGGAAGCTATATGCTTCCTTTCTAGCTACCCTTTCTAGAACATGTTCCGTGAATGGCAAGGGGTGGTGGTCACGTCTCGTGGCTGCATTAACCTTCTTCAAATCCATGCATACTCTGATTTTTCCATTTTTCTTCAGGACTATCACAATGGGTGATACCCAGTTTGTATGCTCGATCTCATAGATGAATCCTGCATCTATGAGTTTCTCCATCTCTTCCCTCACTATGATTGCATATTTAGGATTCATAGGGTAGGGGTGTTGCCGTACTGGCCTGACATCATCCATCATGGGGATTGTATGCTACACTACTACGGTAGGTATTCCTTTCATGTCTGTGTATTTCCAGGCCATGCAGTCCTTATATTCTTGTAGGAGAGCTATTAATGCATTCTTCTCACTGGGAGGGAGGTCATCGGCTGACAAATACGAGTTGTGGGTCCTGCCCTTCTGGGGCTAGGTTTACTTCCTTAACTGGGGCTGGTCCATCATATCCTTGAGAACAATCGTCCTCTTGAGATCTTTTGGCTTATTGGTATAGGATCTTATGATCCTAGATAGTATAGGCCTTGTAGTGGGTTGGTACCTGCCGTAGGTCTTCTTTATCCTCAATCTCCCTCTCTTTTTCTGCCAAAGCAATGGACTTTTTGGCCTTAGCCTTACCTTTGGATACAGGGGATTTGGGACGTGAAGGGGGCTCTTCCTTTGTACTTATAGAGCCGACTGAGGTGGTTACCTTACTTACCTTGTTTCCCCAATTAGAGGAGAACTTGTGGTGGACAGTGGTGGTGCCTACGTAGGTCAGCCAGTGAAGATATGATTTTACCCTCACTGCTCCCTTGCTTACCTCTCGGGGTTTAAGCATGTTGAACATCCTTAGGGGAACCACTGGGATCAGACCCTCAAGCTCTGGGGTGGTGATCTAAAACCCTACTCTTTCTGGGACATCTATGTTGGCTAAGATGTGCATTCAGTTCTGCAAGAATTCTAGCTCAGGGAGAGGTGCATACCAGAAGTCTCATCAGACTTCTTCTCATCCTCTTCCTTGTTTGCCACAGGGTTGGAATAGCTTTACGGAGGTGGTTCGGGCAGTGGTGTCAGACTTTGTGGCAAAGAGGTGTCTTGACAATGGGTGGGACTTGTAGGTGTGCAGGTCCACTCTCATGGTTTGCTCCTCGTGCCGCAAGTAGATACTATCATTGCGTCAGTCATGCACAAGCCCAAACATTTGCAAGAAGGGCCTGCCTAGGATAGCTTCATATCCTGGCTGTCTAGTGAAGTCCATGACCATGAAACTGACAGGGTACGTGAATCCAAACACCTTAATGTTTATGCCAGTCAACACTCCCAGAGGTTCAGTGGTTCCTCCATCGGCTAGCTTTACTACCAAATGGGTCTACTCAAGTGCGGGTTTTCCCCATTTCTCCCAGCATTCCTTGGTGCAGACACTCACTCTTGCTCCCCCATCGAAGATGGCTTCCACCTTTTGGCTTTGGTAGACTATGGGGATAGAGGCGTTCATGTCACCACGCTCGAAATACTGGCCTAGCTTGTTGATGAGAATCTTGGGTAGGTTCTGCCTCTTTTCTAGCGTTGATTGGTTTAGCAGGGTTTGGTGATAGGAACGGCCTGTTCATCCAATTGGACAGATCACGCCATAGGATGGGATTCCCTCTTGGTAGAGATGCGATCGGCATTTTCACCTTTGTAGATAGGAAGGTAGCTAGCCCGGCACTATCGTAGGGTTCTGGTGAAGCTTCTTCCTCCATGGACAACATGTCATCGAAGCCATACAGGTCTCCTTCATCTTGGAGGTTATGCAGCACTGGGTCTTCTTGGAACATCTTCTGCATCAGATCTGGAGCTTCTGATTCCTCCAAGCTAAGGTGTTCCTCTTTCTCCACTCTTGCTAGGGCCTTGAGCGATTTTGCTCCTCGGTGTCCCATCAAGTGGGCTGGATGGTTAGTATCTGACCCCTTACTGGCCTTTCGTCGATGCTCAAACTTATCTTGGCAACCATGCACCAAGTTCTAGGCATCCCCCCTTATGTATTGCTTTTCTAAGATTGGGTTAGGGTAGGTCTCTTTATAGGTGGGTGCTGTGGTGCCAGGCCTTGAGCCTGCACTGGTTTGTTCACTTCTGGAATCAAGGGTACATCAGGGTTACCTTGGGTGGAAGATTGTTCGAAAGCACAAGAGGTGGCAAGGGTAGCCGTCTCCTCATCGGACCCATCCTAGATAAACACTTGGTCGAAACTGCCACCTACTCAAATGGCCTTCTTGGGACGAGTTAGAGGTCGTAGAGGAATCTCGAGACCAGGTGACGGGATACCTTACCCTTCCTTGTGAGCTTCCTCATGGCCTTGCCTAGTGCCTTGGCCTGCATCCTTGTAATGACTTGTAGTGGCATAGTGGCCACATGGCCTTGTTCAATGCTAAGCAGATTGAGACTGGTGCTCTTTGGCGGGGTGAGTGGAGTGGTTGGTCTTCTTGTGGGACAGTTCTAGAATAGATGCTCCGTTCTACATCCTGCACACAAAGGGGTGGGGTTGGTTGTGGTTGGGATGGTGGGTGTACGATCCCTATATGGACAGTCCTTCAAGAAGTGTGGGCCCTGGCATTTGAAAATAGGACATCGGTGGATTTGAAGTGCCTCGGTAGGGGCATTCACTTGCTCTATGGGGACCTTGGCAGGTATAACATTGGAATGGGGATCTCTGAGCAATTGAGTTCAGATCTCTCACTCTTGCATATACGGGGGCAGTCTAGAATACTGGGACTTGTTGACCCTCTGGTGGAAGGTAGTGAGTTAGGGCTCCACTCCCTTCCTTGTAGGGGTAATAATCATGAGGTCCATGATCAGGATCCATTTCCTTCCAATCGTTGGGCAACTCTTCAACCAACACTTGATTGACTTAGGCGATGCGAGGTAGCGAGGGTTGTGGACCTAGTATGGGTGGGTGGCAGTGGAGCTGCACTGGGCTAGAGCTAGTAGCCATCGGGCCAACTTGTGAGATCTGGGGGTTGGGTGGGTTGTTAGGGCCAATGGGGTTCGAATTTGATACATGGGTTGGGGAAGGGACCTCGAGAATCGACATTGGGAGGTATCATGGTTTCCCCACCTATGGCAGTGTGCACAGTAGAGTGTCGGCCTTGCCCTTAGGCACGAGCACTCATTGGAGGGGTGGTTGCCATTACATACCCTACACCAGACATTGTCTCTTCGTGGAAACAAGTGGGGGTTGCTCGGTGCCTCTTTGGAGCTTCCTGTTCTCCATTGCTAACCTAGCTGCTCCAACAGGTTGGCGGATAACTCACTCACATCCAAGATTTTAGGCTCGTTAGCCTCCTTCTTGCTTGACTTTACACTCGAGGACCTAACCAATGGGGCTATTTTGGAGGGGGCCAAGGCCTTGTCCGAATCCACTTTGTCCATCATATTGTCACATATACGAATCGCCATCTTATTGTTGCATAAATCAAAGGAGGTGGGGTTCATCACCATGAGGTGGTCATGCAGCTTTGGGTGTGGTATGCTAACCCGATAAGGAAGCGAGGCAACAGTTGTTCGTCACTCATCCGCTCGTAGGGTTCAGAGCGGGCATTGAGGTGCTTAATTCTCACAATGTAATCCCTCAGGGATTCTTTGTCGTTTTGTTTTACCCCATACAATTGGTTGATCGGGCTCCATTTATGGCCACTGGGGGCGAATCCCACAATAAAAGCCTTTCTCAATGTCTCCCAGTTGATCTTTTCCTCTAGGGTGAGAGCCCTATACCATTGGCCTGCCTTGCTGTCTAGGCTAAGGCCAAATGCATTGGCCATCTCAAGGTCACCTAGTGCACTAAAGGCTTCACGAATCTGCTCGAATCCTTCCACATGGGAGACCGGGTCTCCTTCTCCGAGGAACTTGGTCATTAGCTTGGAAATGGCAATGGGATGGCTTCTTGAGGGATTTGCCATCCCTACAGGGAACACTAGGTCGGTGGAGGTGGTGTTGCCCCCCTTCCTAGGGCGTTCACTAAAATACGCATTGCCTCATCATTCAACACCGTTTAAGCAGCTAGCGCAGGTGGTGTTGCTATGGGCCTTATGGGTCACAGGGTTGGCCTTAGGCTTGCTGGCCTAGGTGGTGGTGTCCATGTAGCCTGCTGGTGTTGGCATTGGGATGGAAGTACCCATGCCTACGTTCATTGGTGCAACCAGTATAGACAGGAAGGGGCGGACTCTTGAAAGCAGTGGGTCCTAGGGCATGGTAACTTTGGTTCCATGCAGTAGGCGATAGGGTGGGAATTGCGATGCCCCATAGTTGACAAAGGCTGGTGGGGCCGGGGTTGTTAGAGGGTCATAAGACATTCCACCTTGGAAGTTCCTAGTACCCCCTCGACTCGGGTCTTGTCTACGAAGTTCCCTCATCCATGGATCTTCCTCATCCATGTTCTCCCACTAGGGGGGTTTGGCATAGGCAGAGGAACCTGGATCAACGAAGGTAGTTTCTCTCCTAGTTTGGTGCTCGGGAAGTGTCAGAAATTTTGAGAATTTTGTAGTTTTTATTCATGATTTTTTGTCATGGGGGGGTGCTACACTACCTAATCTACCTACTCACTGAAAAAAACTTGAAAACAAACACTTTTTGGAAGTCAAAATACAAAAACTCAGAAAAGGGGAGTTTTAGAACATAAAACTACTTCAAAACTTGACAAAAATCCTAACTTTTGTTGTTTTTTGAGGTGATTAGACCACACACACACCTTAGCAATCAAGCCTATGAAGTTCCTATCAACATGAAACACCAAAAAGCATAAAAAACAAGCTTCCCATGCTCACAAATGGCATTCCTACATGAAAAAATAGATTTTTGTCCTCTCTCTCTCTCTGTCTCTCTCTCTTTCCACCTCTCTTCTCTCCTACAACTCCACTAACAAGCTCCAAGGTAAGCTTGAGGGCTTGTGCAATGGGAATATATCGAAGGGAGACAAGTGCAAATGCAAAAGAATATCTTTTATCCCCAACAACGGCACCAAAAAATGTGGTGGGTCTTAGCAGGTGACTCACATGTCGTGGGGTAGTTGAAGACATGCTGATGGAGTCTCCACTCCTGGCTACTCCTTGTGGAGCAATGCATAGCGTGAATCATCCACAAGTGTCACTCAAGTGGCCTCCGGATTGTTGCAAATGTGGTTTCACGCGAGGAAGAGGGAAGAGGAAGAGGGGAGGGGAGAGGAAGAGGAGGGAGAAGGGAGGAGGAGGAAGGGAAGAAGGAGAAGGGAGCGAAGGGGGATAGAGTGACAACCACAAAGGCACTACAATGGAAACAAGAGAACACCCAAAACACTCTCTTGGAAGAGAAGAGGGAGCTTGTATTCAAACTTGTGCAAACAACAATGAAGACCAAAGTCAACCATTTGGTCTTTTATACATGTCACCTTTTGAAGGGAGGGCCAACCCTTTTCCTTTTTAGCACCCTCCCTCACTTTACAACCATGGGCTCTTGGGCTCGTAGGGCGCGAAGGCATATTGCTATTCTTACCGACTCTCCCTACTAGCAGAAATAGTGCTTGTGTTGACCATATTAAAGCGCTTGGGAAAAGCCTGGCATTAGGAGGTGATCCTAATTGGTTGCCAAATAGTGCTTGTGTTAGCCTCATCACTCCTAGGCTTGGGTGATTTGGGGCTCAAACTCTCTAAGCGCCCTTACACCTTCACCTATTTGGGGTTCAAACCTCGTAGACTAGGCTCAAAACCTAGAGGAACGAGGCTCGGCCTCCACGAGACACCACATGATAACCCCGAATGTTGCCGGGAAACCTTTTCTTCGAAATATTTGGGGGACAAACTCCCTGAGTTTGAGTTGTACTCCTTTTATGGCTATTTCTTTTGGTGTCGCTATTTCCTATGGATGTGGAGCTGAAAAGTGCAAGGCACATGCACTCCTCATGGTGGCCCAAAAGTGTGCATCTCCTTGTTCCTAGTATGCATCTCCTTGTTCCGGGCAGTGGTAGTTGGAACATATAGCCTATGCTTGGGATCCTTGAATCCTTGGACTTTGGAGCGGGTCTTAGGGTATTTGGGGATCAA
Source organism: Dipteris shenzhenensis (assembly GCF_047967505.1). NCBI lineage: Eukaryota > Viridiplantae > Streptophyta > Polypodiopsida > Gleicheniales > Dipteridaceae > Dipteris > Dipteris shenzhenensis. The sequence goes on from NC_141626.1 coordinate 6,270,479, forward strand.
ACTCCTTGAGTTTGAGCTATACTCCTTCCATGTGCACATTGCTTGTAATCATTGATCTTGGTGAATTTGGGTATCAAGCTCCCTTGAGCTTGTCCATTGACGTAGATTATTCGGCTTGGTCACCTTTACTCATTGATTACCCTACATTTGGTGGCTGTACTCTGTGGATGTTAACAAGTTCCTCGTATGGTTTCTCGTCGACTTTCTCTTGAATTTCTATGTGGATATTTGAGGAAATTTTGACTTTAATTTATTGGGAATGTCATGTGGGGGAACACCATGACTAAATGGATGGTATAGTTCATATATTATATCAATGTTTTGGGGGGTGGGTATGGAATGTGTATTGGGAATGGCTTGACTAAAGGGATGGTTTAGTTCATATGGTTTTTGGTTGAACTTTTTCTTAAAAAATGTATGGTTCTCTCGAGTCTCTCATATAGAAAAGAATGAATGTTTTTCGGTAACTACGTCGTTGGAACTTATTGACAAGCTTAAAAGAGCATCATACTTCAAAGTCTTAGACTTAAATTTTGTTTTGTTCATAGTGGTGATAATTAATTGATGCTTCGAGCTATTGGTTTTTGAAGAATTGTAGGGGCCATCTTATTTGGTTACTAATTTGTAGATTAGAAGGCTAAATAAATCACCCTTAATTATGTGGAAATGTGTGAGAAACTTTGTTAATTCGTTGGATGGTCATCACTTGTTTGCCTTGTAGTATTTTGCAATTGATCAACTTTACCACATGATAACATGGACATACCATGCAGTCTATGAAATATATAAAAACCCATTTCACTTGCATTCACCGCATTAGTCCCTACTCCACCATTCATCGTCTCATCGTCTTTCACCATCTACTGAGTTTTCCCATCTATTTTAAATGTTTCTACGTATCAGTTAGTTTTGAGTGTGTCACTAGCAATTGCCAACCTACTCACCATGTCCTAACACACACACACACACACACACACACACACACACACACACATCTATACTCCCCCACCTATGAATTATTAGTTCATGTACCCCCCATGAAATCTCCCCTTTACACTCTGTTTAACCACCCCACACACCATGCACACTAATTCTCCCATATGTCCTCTAATCCCTTCTCAACCCATGCACTCATTCGCTCCTTATTCCACTTGTGACTTATACTGTTTTTTAATTATCTAAGAATCCATATGGTTATCTATATGGAATTAATTGTATGGATCAATTATTGGTGGGACTTTTTAATCTAAACACACTTTGATTTTCAAACTAGCCTTTGGCTAGTGGGCTAATGCTATACAGTTAATTCACATCCATTGGATAATTCTTTAGCATGGATAATCTCTAGTCATTTTGTAATCCACCTTATTTTTTACTAACTTTTATATCTATTTTACAAAAGAGGTTCAGACATTTACTATTGGCATCATTTTTTCATTTTGACACTTATCATACAGATCCACTTTTATTCACTTATTATCAGTAGGTGGGGAGTAACTTCCACATGGTGGGCTTACTCCCCACCATGTGGTCTCACCCTTTGGGTTGGGGGTGGGCCACACACACACACACACACACACACACACACACACACACACACACACACACACACACACACACACACACACACACACACACACATGCATGCATGCATGCACGCACACACCCACACAAGCATGCACGCACATGCACATGTGCACACACACACAAAGAGTAAGAGCAAGGAAGTTTTTTCTTAAGTGTTTGTGTATGCTAGATGGGGCTGGGTGCGTAGGTTGCACTACCCATCTTAATCGACATGTAAATAGATAGATATGTAGAGAGAGAGAGAGAGAGAGAGAGAGAGAGAGAGAGAGAGAGAGAGAGAGAGAGAGAGAGAGAGAGGGAGGGAGGGAGGGAGGGGGGGTGGAAAGGGATTTGATATCTTTTTTAAAGTTTTTGTATATATGTTAGCGGAGGTTGCATATATGGCTTGCAATTGGCAATCTAATCACCCCATCCTAATTGAAATCTATAAATAGAGAGAGAGAGAGAGAGAGAGGGGGGGGGGGGTGCAGGATGAAGCAAGGTGTATGGGTCATTGTTATCTAAGATTGTTATTGGCATAATGATTCCAATATTATATTTCATAGTACTATATAAAGGCATCTCGAATAGAGCCAATTGTTATCCAGATGTGTGATACCCATATTTATATGGTAGCTTGTATTACTTGATAAAGACATTCTCAACTAGATGTATCGGCAAAGCTAGCATACATCACCTTTATTTTGCACTACATTGAAGCAAAAATATTGACTTTTCTCACATAGTCTACTAACCAAAAACATTAAAAGAAGGCTACTTATATCCATATGTGCGTTGGTGCGTGCTAGCAAAAGCAAGCTACATAGTTGAGGCATGATGCTTGCAAGGAAGCATTGAATAAAACTCACAACTTCAATTTGAAGATTAGTTAATCCTTTTGAAATACTTTTTGTTGTTTCCTATGCTCCAACAAGTTCAATTTGAGAGCACTAGAGTCTCAAAGAAAGTGACAAGACTATGATAGCTAGAATATATATAGTTCAAATTTACAACACAATAGTCTCCAAATATTGCTTGGCTTATTATACACAATGAAATAATATTCAAATAATGCGTGGTATATATTAACAATATTGATGATGTTTTTTGGTTACCACACAATAAGCAATCACCGGTCTTAGCAATAAATCAGTTTAGAATGGTTTTAGTTACGATTTAAATTAGCAACTTGAACCAACCAATTTAGATATCCTACATACACCATATCCATCTCTCAATGGCCTCTAATTTTTTGGGATATTTGATTCAATCATTCCTTGGACCATCTCATTCTTTTGAGACTGGCTAACTTCTGAGGTTGCATTAAACAGTTCTTTTGATGTAATTTAAGTGGAATCCAATCACATTTATGCCACATGTAATTTGATCTAATTAGCATATCACCCACATCACCATCTAGAGTTTAATTAATCATCACCATTCCTTGAACTAATCTATAATTCTAGCTAGAATTGAAATTGATCAAATTAGCATTGACATTACCGAATCCAAATTGATCAATCATCACCACTCTATAAGCCAACCTTTAATTCCTACTAGTATAGTGGCTATATCCTCTACTTGGAATACAAATGATCATTTTCATAATACAAATAGCCTTGTACTACACAATGTGGTTGAAAGTATATTGATTAATATCATAATTTGAATTAGTAACTCACATCATTCACTTAGATACCCTTCATCGACCTTGAATTTAATATAATTTGTGCAAAAGCTAATCACATTAATTCTGCTATGTGATTTGATTATCTCGGTGTCATCTAGTTGGTTGTCCATAATACCCTTGCAATTTAGAAATTTTTTGGCAAAGATAATCATGTCTATGTTAGCATGTAATTTGAATCAACCCACATCATCCACTCACTAATTGAAATTCAATGTCTACCTTGATTATCATCATCTATTTAGGTTTCCAATTTTATTCTCGCATGTCAACCTGGTGGCCATCATGCTAACTAGGAGTTATATGATTTTGATGGCCATCATGCTAACTAGGAGTTCCACATACCACTTTGATGGTTCTTATGTGAGCTTAAGCAAGCTTCTAGATTAAGGTTTAGCTGTCCACATTTGCATGCAAGTCTCAGCCTCTCAAGCTTGCATACTACAATGTCATTCCTTTAAAATCCCTATAAGCCTTGTACCTCAACTTGTCCACTCTTGTTTCCTAAATGCCTTGTACACATGCCTCTCAAGATTACTCTCTATAATCCTCATTTCTTACCATTGTTACTCCTTTAGACTCCCTATAGTCCTTGTTTCTTGCACCATAGATCCCACTATAGACCCTAAGCTTGAAACCTTACCATCCACCTTCCCCATTAGTCTCAAAATCATGCCATCAAAGCTTGTCTAGTAGTCTCAAAGTCATGCCACTCCAAATCCTGCAATCAAGCTCCTCCAATAGTCTTGAAGTCTTTCCATCTAGCTCCTCCACTACTTTCAAAATCTTGCCTTTTAGCTCCTTCACCAATCTCTAAAGTGTACCATCTAGTCTCTCCACTACTCTGCTTCTTACCAACCCTAATCAAGTATATATATTTGAAGGGAACATGTAGGAGGGATACATTGTTTGTACAAATAAGAAATTTAACATTGGCAAAAGAATAGCAGGTGCTCAACATCTCTACTGATGCTTTGCAATTTGGTTACTTCATGCATCACTGGAGAAAAGCTCATCTCTTGAAGTAATGCCCTAATGCATATGTTAGTCACAAAGGAAGTCATGCATACACAAATCATTAAAGGTTCCTACACAGTCAAATGGTATTTTCATAGAAAGGAATGATGCAGATCCTACCAATAGTACACACCTTGAAGATGTGCTATAGTGTGGCTACTGTGCAGGATGGTATTTTCATAGAAAGGAATGATGCAGATCCTACCAATAGTACACACCTTGAAGATGTGCTATAGTGTGGCTACTGTGCATCCTGAATCAACACCTTACTCGGCTCTCAAGGTTTCCTACAACCTTATATCATGTCTCTTCTTTTCTCATTATCATTTCACAATTTCTTGATCAATGTTGAATGAATTTTATATGTTGCAAAGTGCTTGCAAATGACATTTTTTTGGCCTTTTCAAATTCTAGATGTTCTACCATGGATCTTAGCTCATTTACCACATCCATTTTAGTGTCCTTTACTGCGTTCAAATGATGAATGTGTTTCGAATGTGATTCTCTACTTCCTCTCTTCTCTTACTCTCATCTTGTACTAGTATGTCCTCTGCTTGGGCCTCATTAGCCTCATCTTGCTCTTATACTCGCACCATGTCATGTTAACATGTGCCTACTTTGCCTCAATTTGTGCCCACTTTGCCTTGGCTTCTACATTGTCCCTATGTTCTATCTCATATTTTGTAATACATGGTTGCATCCTTTGCTCCTCTCCTTACCCTCATCTTGTCTTCCCATCATATTCCATTGTTTCTCTGAGGGTAGTGCCCTGCAGTCATTGTGGAGAATCAAGAAAGAGCTTGCTATTGAGCAAATTGAGATAATGGTTCTCACAATATTATTATCCTTCCATAGATTATTAGATTCTCATGCTCCATGGTTCTCCTTGCATGCATTCCAAGTACTCTATCATAATTGAGTGCCAGACCCTTAGGAGGGGGCTACTATGTAAAAGCATATATAGTACAAGTAAGTAAACACAATATACAATATCTATATTTTATTAGAATTTCACATATTTTTACATCTCTTACCTCACCTTCTATAAGTGTGCACGTTTTGATGTGAATTAAAATATCCCCTCTTTATGTTTACATATATTAATGAGACTTAATAAGTATTTAATTAACCCCTTCAAGTACGTGTATGACATGTAAGTTTCTCAATTTAAGAAAGCTCGTCCTTTGTTCAATGTGCTATCTTGAATGTTTGAAGAGTGGCCTCCATAGGGCTAGATCCAATGATATTTTTGCGGTCACCTTTGGATATTTTCCCCTCTTTGGGATGCATGTGATCTCAACATGAAAATCTGTAGTTTCTCAATTGAAGTTACTTAAATTATAGATAATATAGTTAACTTGGTGCTGAAGTTATTCATGAGGAATGGGTATCAATAGTAAGGGCAATTATACACCATAAAATTTATGCTTCTCTTGAATTGAGGTGCTCCAATGAAGTGTGTACTAAACCCCTATTGAAGAAAGAGATCTAATAACTCCTAATTAATGCACAATTGATTCATGATAGTAGACTCATTAGGCTACTCCATGCTCCAATCATGATTGGGATATTTTTTGTTATCAATTGGAATAGATAATGATATTTTTGAAATAGTTTTCACCTTGTGTTAGATATTCATTCTAATCTTAGAGATTTGTACGTATAATGATCAAATAACTCCTAGGTAATGCACAATTGGTTCATGAAAGTAGACCAATCCCAATTGGGCTACTCCATATTTGGCCTTGTAGCATTAGGATAAAAGAAAATTGATTTTGGGGCCCTATAAGAAATTCACAAATTTGTCTTTTTTTGTTCCTGCAAAATACACAAAAATGTTCTCTTTAGAGTAGATTTCCCCCAGTCATGCCAACAATGTGTTTCATGTCAGGACCCCATAATTAACATTTACGTATCTTTGTTTTTCAAAATTTTGAACATCCGTGCAAAGGATTAACATGGACTTATCGAAATAGTCCATTGTTAACACTTGGTTGTATAAAAAGTGGATGAGGATGTGAAGCAATGGAACAACGTTGCTCAAAATAATGGCAACATGCAACCACGGGACTAAAGCACAATACAACAAGAAGCGACTTTATTATCTGTGTATTCATTTACAAGAAAAGTATGCGCATGTACAAAAATGATGGAACGGTCAACAAGTAGGTGCCATGCAAAGAGAGAACATGAGGATAGAATTGTCACATCATATTGATTTATGGTGTGACGGAGGCATTTATGCAAAATATCCAATTAGAAATTCTACTCCTCCATTTTCCAATCCATCAACACCACTAAAGTTTGTAAATTGATGGTAGTAAGAAACTGCATATATACGGCACAACTCAATTTATTGTTGCAAAAATGTGCAAGGGATTTTACCAACAAGAAATAAGAGGAAATGCAAAAGATAGTAGAAAGCTCTAGATTGAAAGAGCAACTACAGAAGGAGACTGAAGAACACATGAAAATGAAGGAGAACTTGAGAAATGGGAGATAGACTAAGAAATGGAAAATTTCGCAACACTGCTGAATTGAAAGCTAGTAGTGGGGGATGCAAGCATAGAGTTCAGGAGGCAAGGTAAGTTTTCTTTGATTTTTCTATTTTGAATGCAACATAAAGACAATGATCATTTAATGATAATGGCAATTGAGCACAAAAAAACTCTTTTGTTTGGGCTGGTGTACGAAAAGTCTTGAGCCTCAAAAGGAGAATGTTGATCCTAATGCCATTCCTCTAAGAGGAATGAAAGGTTTAATATCAACTATAGTTGCCAAAAGTATGCTAGAGGAGAAGAAACTTAAAACAATCAAAGGTAACATTCTGTAGTAGTTTGTAGATAGCAACAAAGTTAATGTGAAAGTAAACCAAGGGGCACTTGATGAGAGTGGAGTGAGTAGGAAAGGTTACAACTCTATTTTCAAGCAGTTTCAACAACCTTGAAAGATTAGAGGATAAAACATGTGCTCTTACCTAAGCTTGTAGAAGTGTGGAAGTTAAGAGGCCTACTCAACTAGTAAATTGATGATTATATCGGGCATTGTTTGCATATTGAAGGGGTGTATAGTCCTTTTAACAATTTTATGTTGATCTTCAACAAGCACAAAGGAGAACGGTTGAGTTTTATGGTATCATATTTGAAGAGTGCCAATGATATTTGAGATTTATTATAAAACTGCATGAATGTGTCAAGGAGAAAAATATTGAATGAGTGACCATCACACTGATGAATATAACTCTTGATCCCTCAATTACAACAACAGACCTAAAACACCACAATGTGCAATCAAAAAAGCACATTTGGTGGCTAGGCGCATTTGAGGTAAGCAAACACTTGGATTTCAAATAGTTTCCTGTGAGCATAATTTAGTGATTAATGTCTGATTCTTTGATTGCACAACTAAAAGAGCCCTAAATGTTTCACTAGAAGGTTAAGATAGAGGACCACTAAACTCTTGATTGGGTATTTTCCACCACAGAAATTCCCGCATTATCAATAATCAATTTTAAGGAGGGCATCTCCATGTTGACAACAAAGGTGATTTATAAGTCGAGTGGCATATGGAAGGTGACTTCAAGACCCTCAAGTGTATCCTTTGGACCAATCGAGAAGGCATGTCCTCTCTTCATGAGCCATGCTACCATCCCCCAAGTGAAATCCCTCTTCATCCTTGCTATGTATTGGCCACGATCCTAAGGAAAGCCAGCCAAGTCCTCTGTGCGACTGGGCATACCCAAAGGTAGTGGAGGATCGTCTCTAGAACTCCTTCCACACACCAAATACATTTGGCGTCTACCCACATCTACTCTAGCCAGGGGCCAATGGGAAAACCCCCATGAGCTAGCAACCAAAAGAAACATGAGATCTTATGTGGCCATAGACTAGAGGCTGAAAGTGGGAGGTAATCTCTCTTGGGACACCCTCTGCAATCCAATGTCATTACCTTGAGGGGGTCCACATTGCTACCTCAACCTGTAGGCAATGTCCAATGCAAGTCGTATAAGAAAAGAAGGAGACCTCCTACACTCTATCTAATTGCCCTACTTGGGTTGGCCAAAACCACTCTCTTGAATCCCATCGGATGTCACAAAGAGGTCTTCCATCCCAAAGATACAGGTGCCATACTACTCCCTCTACAATCGATAAAACTACATTGGGGTCTATGTACCAAGTCCTACCCAAGCGGCCCACTATTTTGAATCTTTGCCACTCCACCCCCTCCAAGGCCACCTTTGCCTCATCATCCAGCTCTATTTCTATCTACAATAAGCCTCTTGGTCCCACCTTGTAGAATATTCAACAATAATATCCAAGATAATCCTAAGAAGTACCCTTGTCCATGAAAACTATCATTACACCAAGAATTGGGCATCATAGCCTCAATCTCTACCATCTGGATGCCTACCCCCCTCAAGTAAGAGAGGGCTTGCATTCTGGCCTCTGCCTCCCTAGGGAGCTATATCTAAGCCCCGAAGGATTTGGCTAGTCCATTGTCCCATTTTGCCCATCCAATGTGAGTCTATCGACTTAACATGCATCCCTTCGAATCCCTGACCTCTGGGTGCCATATGGCAGCCATCTCTCAATGTCCTCCTTAGAAGATGAGCTCACTCAAATGAGGCCCCTAACTAATCTCTATGACATTAGTAAAGGCTCCTCATCAATGGATAGCCTTTCCTTGTCAGAGGGGCCTCAAAGAAGATCCACCTATAAGATTATTGCCATTGAGCTCCTGTGCAAGAAGTGTTTTCAAGCAGCTCCTGTTGAAGAAGAAGACTCCAAGGTTCCACTTGTTGAGATATCAAGCTCTACCCCCGATACATCTCCTGGATGACTATCATTTATGTCACCACCTATGTTAGTTGTACTCGTGATGTAGTTAGACTACCACGTATGTTTTTGGTTTGGGTTCACATATGAACCACGTATTCTAGGTTTTGACATATAGGGTATTTCCCTCTTCTATTGTATTGTTGTTGTGTGCAAAAGTGAAGAAAGGCTTCACCCTCCAACCTTGTGTCCTCTCTCTTTTGTGTGTTGTGAAGAAAGCTGAACTTGAGTCTCCTATCTCTCTCCCTCTTTCTTTACATGGTATCAGAGCCTTGTTCGTGGTAAGGAGCTCAAGAAAGCTAGCCAAGTTTGTGGTGTCCTGGTAAGAGGACCAGTGTAGCCTTCCTATTTCGAGTTTGGGAGCAAATCTCTGCAGGTAGCACAGCCAGAAGTGCAGGAGTGCACTGCTTCAGATTGAGAGGCCCTTCGCGGTGCGGCGAGAGCGCAATATATGAGGCCGTTTCGGGGCCCGTTTTGAAGGCGGAAGTTCTTCGCAGGCACTCAGAAAAAGGCCCTGTTGTTGCTGTGCGACCACCGCGCGGCTAGTCGGTGGAAAGGTGCCATAGAAATTGCATCGTATGCCTATGTGCAGAGATATTGGGAGTTGCAGATTCATGCCTGTTGCCTGTTGATGCAAAATCGTCACGAGGAAGTGACTGTGTGGTGAAATACCACTTTCGTCAGTGTTGCAGATCTGCCCCTGTGAGGCTCTTTGCAGAAGTTTTGCTATTTGCCCTTCTGAGGCATTTGCTGTGTTTACAGGTTGCTGTTGCAATTCGTGATTTGTAAAATGTCTGAGAATTTGTCTACCATTGTCAGTGAGAAGCTTGACAAGAACAACTTCCAAGCATGGAAGTTCAGGATGACAAACTTCTTTATGGAAAAGGGAGTTTGGGATTACATCAGTGGTGAAACTGCAGAACCAGTTTTGGGTGCTGCTCCCACTCCTGCTGAATTGAAGGCCTTTAAAGAATGGCATGAAAAAGCCAGAAAATGCCTGTATTGGCTGTCCGTTAGCATTTCAGATTCTATGATTGTGCATATACAGGATCTAGAGACGCCTAAGGAGGCATGGGATACATTGGTGAAGCTGTATAGCACAAATACCAAAGCACGAAAGATGCAGCTAAAGCAGGAGTTGCACAATGTGCAAAGGAAAAATCTGAATATAAATGAGTATTCCTTGAAGGTGAAAGGCCTTGTAGATTCTCTTGCCTCCATTGGAGCACCTGTTGATGATGAGGACTTAGTGTCCGTGACCTTGAATGGTCTTGGGAAAGATTATGCACAATTTCGGACATCCATTGGAGTCCGTGAAACATTTCCTGATTTTCAGGAACTTATTGCTCTCTTGCTGAGTGAAGAGCAAAGGAATGGTGGTTCAGCCACCTCAACTTCTCAAGAGACTGCTTTCTACTCGAATACAGGTAGAGGCAGGGGTAGAGGAAGAGGCCGTTCTGGTGGCCGTGCAGGAAATCAGAACCAACAGCAACAACAGGAAAACCAGTCCTATGGAGGAGGACGTGGTAGTTCTAGAGGCAGGGGGAGCCAAAGAGGCCGTGGTTCATGGCAAAGGAACCAGCAAGTAAATAGCAGCATAGAATGCTATTATTGTGGAAAGCCTGGACACAAGGAGAATACATGCTATAAAAAGCAGAATGACATCAAAAGTGGAAAGTTGCAGCAAAGCAACTATGCATCATCAAGTGGGCATGGTGACGACAGAAATGAGCACCTTTTTGTGATGCAGCATATGGTTAACTCCATGTCAGGAGATGCTGCAGCTTGCAATGATGTTTGGTATGTTGATTCAGGTGCCTCTAACCACATGACCAGTCATGGTGAGTGGTTTCATGATGTCAGAAATTTGGATAAGCCAGGTTATGTTGAAACAGGTGATGATACTGCGCACCCAATTACGCAGGTTGGTAAAGTGCCATTGGCTATGCAGGATGGCAAAACAAAGTACTTGGCAGATGTACTTCATGTTCCAAAAATCACTAAGAACCTGGTTTCAGTTGGCCAGATGGTTGAGCAAGGTCTGCAAGTTAGATTTAATCCTGATGGATGCTTCGTTGAGGACTTGAAAAATAAGTGCCGCTTGGTTGCGAAAGGCAACAAAAATGGAAGAATGTTCACCTTGAATGTTGATATGCCTGAGGTGAAAGCTGCTATGTTTGCACATGGGAGAGGTGTCATTGCAGATATTGAGATATGGCACAAGCGCATTGGGCACGTGAATATACAAAGGCTGAAATCTATGCAAACGAAAAACATTGTTGCAGGTTTGCCTAAATTCAGAGTTGAGGGAATGCAAAAGGTATGTGAAGCATGCCAAATGGGTAAGCAGGCCAGACATGCATTTCCCAAAAATGCTAAGGTGAGCAGAAGACCTTTGGAAGTGATCCATTCAGATGTTTGGACAACCAAAGCTGCTTCTATTGGTGGATGCCATTATTATGTGACGTTTATTGATGACTACACTAGGAAGGTGTGGATTTATTTTATGAAGCACAAAAGTGAAGTGTTCAGCCATTTCAAGGCTTTTAAGGCCATGGTTGAAAAAGAGAAAGGTGTGCATATTAAAGTGCTAAGATCTGATGGAGGGGGAGAGTACTTTTCAGAAGAATTTTGTGAATATCTGAAAGAACAAGGAATTCAAAGGAAGTACTCATGCAGGTCTACCCCTCAGCAGAATGGGGTTGCAGAAAGGAAGAACAGGCATATTGCAGAAGTAGGACGGGTGATCCTAAATGAGAAAAACATGCCTGATTATTTTTGGGCTGAAGCAGTAGCAACTGCTGTTTATATTATGAACAGAACCCCCACTGCAGCTGTCCATGGCATGACGCCTGAAGAAATGTATACAGGCCAAAAACCAGATATTTCTCACTTGAAGGTATTTGGTTGCATAGCTTATGTTCATGTTCCTGATGAGAAGAGAACAAAGCTGGATCCAAAGGCAAAAAAATGCATCTTTATTGGATATGCTCAGCACCAGAAAGGGTATCGCTGTTATAACCCTTCCACCCGCAAAATGCAAGTGAGCAGAGATGTTGTTTTTGATGAAATGAGCAGCTGGTATGCACCAACTGTTATGGTAGGAGATGCAGATGCAGGAAATGGGAATGCTGCAATAAATGCAGAGCAGCAATCTCAAGCCTTGAGTGGACCCAGAGAGTCCTCTACTAGTGGATCTAATGCATGGACAGGGAGATTGAGATCTAGTGAATCGTCACATGGCAGTCCTGATAGTGTTGTGCAGGTATCACATAAGGGAAAAGAAAAAGTGGACCATGCTCCAGTGTTTGATGTGTCTGCTGGTAGCTCTCATGTTGATGGAGAGTCAAGTGGCTCTAAAATGAGCCTTGATGAGGAACTTGGGATTCCTTCTGTTGTTACACCTGGTGCAAGGAAAAGCAGGCATGATTTAAAGACTCCTGCAACTGATCCAGTTGTACGGAGGTCCACTCGTATTAAGTATCCAATTGACAGGCTGAGATATGATGGGTATACAGCACATCACTATGCTTATATGGTCAAGGTTCTAGAGGAGCCAGAGCCCACATGTTTTGAGGATGCAGCAGGGCATAAAAATTGGGAAGCAGCTATGGATGAAGAGATGGCTGCCTTGGATGCAAACCACACTTGGGATTTGATGCCTTTGCCTCATGATAAGAAGGCTATTAGCTGCAAGTGGGTTTACAAAGTAAAGCACAATGCTGATGGGTCTGTTAGCAGGTACAAGGCAAGATTGGTTGCCAAAGGTTTTGCACAGACATATGGAATTGACTATGAGGAAACTTTCAGCCCAGTTGCAAGGATGGCAACCGTGAGAGCAGTAATTGCTATGGCTGCTGCAAAGGGATGGTCTTTGCATCAGATGGATGTGAAAAATGCCTTCTTGCATGGTGACTTGCAGGAAGAGGTTTATATGATGCAGCCAGAAGGTTATGAGGATAAAGCACACCCCGATTTTGTATGCAGGTTGCGCAAAGCCTTGTATGGCTTAAAACAGGCGCCGAGGGCATGGTCAGACAAGATAGGGCAATATCTTGTCACTATTGGATTTCAGATTTCCAATTCAGATTTTTCACTTTATGTGAAAAGGACAAACAGAGGGATTGTGCTTATAGTCATCTATGTTGATGACTTGATTATTACAGGTGATAGTGATGCAGACATTAATGAAGTGAAGCTGCTGTTGAAGCAGAAATTTGAGATGAAGGATTTGGGAGAGCTGCATTACTTCTTGGGCATTGAGGTTATTAGATCCCCGAGTGGGATATGGCTGTTGCAAAGGCAATACGGTTTGGACATGCTGTCCAAATATGGGATGACAGGCTGTAAGCCTATCTCTGTTCCATTGGAGCAGAATGTGAAGCTCAATGCAGAGTCAGGTGAGCTTCTTGAAGATATTACTATGTACAGGCGCATAGTAGGTAGCTTGATTTACATGACTATAACTCGACCAGATTTGAGCTATGCTGTGGGGCTGGTGAGTCAGTTTATGCAGGCACCGAGGAAGCCACATTTGGATGCGGCTACTGCGGTATGTGAAGTCCACATTGCATTATGGACTGTGTTATGAAGCTGGGTGTGCATTACAGGTACATGGATACACAGATGCTGACTGGGCTGGTAGTGTCTCAGACAGGAGATCTACTAGTGGTTTTATGTTTTCCCTTGGGAGTGGTGCCATCAGTTGGAGCAGCAAGAAGCAGCCAACAGTTGCCTTGTCGAGCACAGAGGCTGAGTACAGGAGTGCAGCAATGGCTGCATGTGAGGTAGCTTGGTTGCGGAAGCTACTTGCAGATATGGGACAGTCAGTTCATGCAGCAGTTGTCATTCATTGTGACAACATTAGCAGCATCATGCTTGCTAATAACCCAGTTTATCATGCTAGAACGAAGCACATTGAGGTGCATTATCACTTTGTGAGAGAGAAGGTTCTAGCTGGTGAGATTGATCTTGTCTATGTCAGCACTGAGGAGCAGGTGGCTGATATTTTTACGAAGGCATTGGGTACCGAGAAGCTTCGCAGATTTAGGAGCTTGCTTGGTGTACGTGAGATGGATTTGAGCTTGAGGGGGAGTGTTGAGATATCAAGCTCTACCCCCGATACATCTCCTGGATGACTATCATTTATGTCACCACCTATGTTAGTTGTACTCGTGATGTAGTTAGACTACCACGTATGTTTTTGGTTTGGGTTCACATATGAACCACGTATTCTAGGTTTTGACATATAGGGTATTTCCCTCTTCTATTGTATTGTTGTTGTGTGCAAAAGTGAAGAAAGGCTTCACCCTCCAACCTTGTGTCCTCTCTCTTTTGTGTGTTGTGAAGAAAGCTGAACTTGAGTCTCCTATCTCTCTCCCTCTTTCTTTACATCACTCTTGGGGTGAGGCCTCTTACCACCCAATTGCCTAGTAAGGCTCTGCTTTGCATCTTTGGATCAATAATGCACAGTCCACACCGACCTTGCAAAATGATCACTGTCTACCAAGATACTCTAGTTTGGTGTTATGCACCCCATGCAATATTGCCCATAGGAAGTTATGCAAAAAGTGTCTCAGCTCCCCATACAACCTTGATGGAAATACTAGGTTGGCGATGTACTAGGCCTTTGCGAGATAAGGGTCTAGTTTACCACCACTCTCTACCTACTACTAGGGAGAGTTTGGCTGAGCTTAGTAAATGAGGTTACCACCAGTCTCTACCTGCTACTAGGGAGAGTTTGGATGAGCTTAGTACAAGAGCATGCACTGGACACTCTCTAGAATTTGGGTGCACTACTGCTCTTCCAAAATATCAGTGCCAACATGGCAGGCCAAGTATCTCACTATCTCTCCCATCGGTATCCAATGAAAGCCAAAATAAGCCCCCAGTCTATACCTCCTGGACCTTCTCTACACCTATGAAAAAACCAATAGGTTTGGTCCAGTCTACGCAAGCTCCAAAAGCCTCACAATAAATAGATAGGGCCCGTTTGACGTTTCTAGACTAGATGCTAGACCTCTATGTAGTGGGCTTTCTCATATGCAAACTCAGAGTCTAGAAGCTCCTCCTCTTGTCAGATTGGGAGCCTCATCCCTATGACGCTTAGTGCCTGAGAGCACAAAAAGTAACCTAATGACTCCGCTACAAAAAGAAAGAGGTAGTGGGAAAGAGGGTTGCCCTACCTCACCAAAAAAGAAAGAGGAAAGGCCTCTCTTATGTGTCCCCCAATGATCATCTGGCTAGAGTTGCCTACATAAAGGCAAAGTCCCCACTTTGATCCATCTCTCTGAGAAGACAAGACTCTCTGAGAAGACAAGTCTCTGCATGGTGCCCCAAAAAGACCCACTCTACTCTGTCATTTGCCTTCTCAAAATCCAAGAGTAGGATGGCTAGAGGTTGCGACTCTTCCTTATGCTCAATCCACTACCTCCCAGAAGGTGTAGATGTTGTCTAGTATCTTGTATTCGTGAACAAATCTTATTTTCATCTCATGGATGATGTTTGGTAAGTGGGTTCTCAAACACAGGCTCAAGACCTTGGCAAAGACCTTGTAAGCCATGTCAAGCAGACACTGGCAAATAACTAATCCATCCCCTCCCTTCAGCATCAGACACATCTAGCTTCTACTCAAAGAGTGTGGAAATTGAAGATCTCTTGGCATGCTAGCCTGAGCGAGATGAGAATGTGTTCCGAGAAGCACCTAAAGAAGCTCGAAGCTAGGCCATCCTCTCTAGGGCACTTTTGGGTTGATAGGGCCTGCAAAGCCTCCCAAATCTCCTCATCTATGAAAGGTGCCTCTAGCTATGATTTGCATGACTACTAAAGGAACCCTCTCCCACACTACCCCATGAGCTAAGAGGTGTTGAGATATCGAGCTCCACTCGTGATATGCCAGGGTGACTATTGTGCATTTATGTCACCGACTTGTTAGCTGCAGATGCGGTTGGTACACCGCCCATGAATAATAGTTGGATGACAACTATCTTTATGTACTCTAGTTAGTGGCTCAGTTAGTATGCCACCTTAGTTATCTGAGTTTGGTTTGAGACCCACATATAGGGTTCACCTATTCTTTTGTACTTAGAGTTCTGTTGTTACACCTGGAGTAAGGAAGACCGGTGACTTAGCCTCTACCACCCACATAGCCAAACCCTCTTTGGGTCCCTCCTCTAGTCACCTCTAGATCTTTGCTATAGCCTACTACACCTCCACCTTCTATAGGGTATCGTCTAGTATGTGAATCCCATTTTGGATAAGTCCATGTCAAGGCTACTCCAAATAAAGTACCACCGGAGAGGGATCGACATTGTGGTGCCTACTAAAATGCATGTAGAGCCACCTCTAAGTAGCACCTAGTCCCCTACTTAGAGCTACCTCTAAGTAGCACCCAGTCCCCTACATAGAATCTATCCAAACACTTCAGAAGCCCATCATGCCTTTGTTGTCTGAAAGAGAACTAAAGGCTACCGGGAAGTCTAGTAAAACTATGGCTCTCGCCATGGATCCCTACCACTGTTTGTACATATGAACAACTCCCAGGTGCTATTCTCTACATCTAGCATCTCTACAAAAGTACCTCCTCCCTTTTTATCCTCCATAAACTCTAGGTTGTTGAAGTCGCCTCCAACAATCCAAAAGTCAACCTTTGGGAGGCACTCTGTGAGCCACT
This sequence comes from Dipteris shenzhenensis, assembly GCF_047967505.1. Lineage (NCBI taxonomy): Eukaryota > Viridiplantae > Streptophyta > Polypodiopsida > Gleicheniales > Dipteridaceae > Dipteris > Dipteris shenzhenensis. The sequence continues at coordinate 6,287,256 of NC_141626.1, forward strand.
GCCAAAAAGCACGTCGGTGCTAGCGAGAGTAATCTGTGTTTGTGAGACATAATACTAGAGTCACCACTAGCTCAATCCCTACCTTTAGTGCCCCCAGTACATGCAAGAAACGTTTACTCCAAACAGATTGGCACATTGCTAGAGTATCCAGTAATGAGACTGAGTGAATGCAACCTCAAGTGGTAGGAAAATCACTTCTATTGCTTATTGCTAGGCGTAATCCTTGCCTCTCTTGTGGGAGAAGCCAAACTAAATGTGTGCTGAAGCACCATGGGCAAGCCACAAAGCGAGGATTACCAAAATTCGAGCGTTTGCGTTCGAGCAAGGTGACAGTTTGAGCAAGGACTTTCATAAAATTGACATTCTAGTGTGATGATTTATGTTCAAAAAGTAGCATGCATTGCTTACTTTTATAGTTGTTGTACTACCCATGATATTATGAGGAGTCAATTGCCTTACATACAAACAACAATTTTTGAAAAATGTTTTGCAATGTTTTTACAAGAGTCAAGGAAGAAGGAGGGGTCGAAGAAAGGGGTTAGAGTATGTGTTTTTCTTGTGAAATTTCCATTTTCAAGGCAAAAGATAATGGGTGGAGGAGCCTCCCAAGATATCGCGGCCTCTTGGGAGGCTCCTTCTGCCAATTTTATTTGGGCCATAACTTGGTCAATCAAACTCCAAATATGGTCATGTTTGTAGTCAAAACGATTGAAATGATATGAATGAATCCATTTATCATGTTAGAATGTCTAAATTCTACAACTTTAAAAAGTTTGTACTTACCTTTGTTTCATCAGAGCTAAACCTTATCAAACTCTTATATTTTCTTAAATTTTTCTCATATAGAGTTCGGGTCCTTGGTTCTCTCCCTCCCTCCCACAGGTATATACATGGTCATGGACATATGAAGGTGATCCATATTTTGTTAGCATCATGGTCATAAGGTGATCAATAATTTATTAGCTCCATAATTTGAACATTTTATTCATGTTATCATTTTGTGTACAAAATGGATCATATCATATGGGTAGCATAAAAATCGATGAGCTACATAGTACAAATAGTTTTTTGTGAAGGATTTTTATAGGAGGAGCTTCTATATCATGGATTGCTATTTTTGTTTGTATGTAAGTCCACAAAATAAAGAAACCCGTTCAATTCACGTGCTACCTTACATAATTTTAAGTGACTACCTCGAGGTGTAGACATTGCAACATTTCCCCTTTTGTATCTATTGAATGATTTCTAACTTGCACGGATTTATTATTTATTAAATAATAGGTTTTCTCTTTGTATGTTGCCAATAAGTTTTCATTTAGTATTCATTGAATCATTGCTGACTTGTATGGACTTATTAGTTATCCCAAATAGTAGGTTTTATCTTTGTATGTTGCCAAGAATCATACGAAAAATAAGTAAGAACAATCTCTAATATGGTCATGTAGATTCAACCATTTCTAGTAAAAAACTATTGCTACTATAGGTTCATAAAAAGTTCATCACAAGCATCGCTCGAACTCTGGGCTCGCTCGAACGCAGTCGCTCATGTTTTGACTTACTCCCACAAAGCCATCCCTTGTAGTCCCACCATCATCTGGTACTTCTGATGCTCCATCATCGCATTGAAGAGGGATGGAGTCCACTTCTTTACACTTTTGGAGGCAAACTAGAGGATCCTCATAGGGTTGGTGTGGGATCCCACCACAATAATACCCCCTTTTTGGGACTACAAGATCAAGATAGTTAGTTCTAGAGGCATGGGATACAAATATGGGATTTCTAGATAGTTCCACGGTCCCAATCTATGAAACTCTCTCGACAAAGGTAGCCAACTAAGTTGGCGATGACCTTTACCTTGAGCATATGCTTCCCCTTCCTCGGAGGCATGTGAGGAGGAAATGCTTCCCCTTCCTTGGAGGCCTACGAGGAGTCAATGCTTCCCCTTCCCACAAGGCCTACGAGGAGGCAATGTCCTGCATGCTAGGGGAGATAACCTATTGTCATGGAGGAGAGGTTGGTGGGGCAGGCTCATCCTTGCCCTAAGTGCTCAAGGGTGGAGGTTTAGGGCCAGATCTAGAAGAAGCATGTGAGAAAGAAGAGCCAGGTGATCCTACTACTACATGGGGGATGGGATGAGGGGGAGGAGGAGGGGGGGAGAGGATATATATATATATGTATATATATGTATACACATATATATGTATATATATATATGTATATATATGTATGTATATGTATGTATATATATGTATGTATATGTATGTATATATATGTATGTATATGTATGTATATATATGTATGTATATGTATGTATATATATGTATATATATATATACATATATATATATATATATATAGAGAGAGAGAGAGAGAGAGAGAGAGAGAGAGAGAGAGAGAGAGAGAGAGTGGAGGGGGAAGCGGGGGCAGAAGGGTTCAAAGGGGGCAAGGTGAAGGAGTGTCAGTCGATGTACAAGGAGAGAATCATTGTTAATTAGGCACTTGGGGCCTCTAAGACTCCTCCTCTATGATCAATTAGGGGCAAATCTAATTGCCAGTGGTTGTTGAGGCTTTGGAAGCCTCTAGAGCCCGCTATGGGGATACTTACATACTTAAAGCCTTGCCTTCAAAAGGGCCTATTCGAGGGACTAGAGCCAGAGGCCCACTCTTTGGAGTTCATGGTCCACATAAATGGGGGCCACCAACATGATCTCCTTGAGAGTGCGTGGTTGCCTATGCATGCTTCTTATGGTTGGCATGTTGTTGGTTCTTCTTGGCCCATTTACTAGGTTTCTTCTTTCCAAACTTGGTCCACCTTCTCTCAGAGGGGCTCAATCCAATGGGTTTGGGACTCCGAAAATTTGTCGCTGCTACTTTATGGTTGCCTGGGGGAGCGCTGGGTCCTATTTGCTTGAGCGTCTGTCTACTCTCCCTCTCTATCCTATGGTGGGGAGGGGCTTGGTTCAAGCCTCTCATAAATCATGGGCTAAGTTCCCCATCTGTCTACACCTAAGACACTGACTTGGTAATCTAGAGACCTCTAGTCTTTGATGAAGTGTACCTCCCTCGAGCATCTCCAAGAGAATCGTCTCTGGTAGGAATTCTAGACTCTCTAGTGCCAACTAGAGACGAGGGATCCCATCATCTAGCAAGATAGATGTTGCCGACTCCAAGGGAGAATCTAGTATTGTATCAAATTCCCATCCAATGGAGGGGAGGATGGCTATGTATTCCCTCCCCCCAGGAAGCGGAGCATCACTAGGAAGTGGGAAACATGGTGAGTTGAGTCCATGTCCTCCATCGTAAAGCCTTAGTACCAAGAGAAAAGCTACACCAGATTGGGGCCCAAGAGAATAGTGCTCCGCTCCATGAGAGCCAGGGTGGTATCTGGGGAGTTAGCTAGAGGAGTAGCACACCATGTCCATGAGAGCCAGGGTGGTATCTGGGGAGCTTAGCTAGAGGAGTAGCACACCACGTCCATGGATGGTGACCTTTTGAATGTGGTCTCCATCTACTGCCAAGCTGGCCTAGATCCACCATTCTCTAATCTATCTCCTTGAGGGAGTGAGGCCGACTATTCTACCCGTAGTGATTCCATTATTTGCTATATTTATTGCTTATTAGTGTTGATAGGAGAACTTTGATGGTTGGGGGAGTTGAGGGTGCTTCTCTAGCTAGGCCAATGGTCACCACCAATAGTCTTTGCCATGCTAGAAAGGCATAGCGGTGCCCTAGATGCACCCGATAGTAGCCCATGGGCTATGCTGGTTGCTTGTGAGCCCTAGGTGAGGCTAGAATCGAGAAGAGAGGCAGCTAAGAATTGTGATAGAGGGATAAGGAGAGGCATAGAGATGATGAAAAAAGAGAGAAGTGAAGGAGCTTTGGCACATAAGAGCTAGAGGGGGGGGAGTGAGGGGGGAGAATTGGAGCAGAAGAAGTAGCTAACTAGCATCACCTTTGCCTAGCACTAGGCAAAATGAGATCATACTTCTCATCCAAGAGCAAAATCTCTTGCTCAAGAAGGAGAATAGTGAATTGAAGCAAAAATTATAAGATCTAGAGGAGAGAGTGAAAGTGAATGAGATGGAGCTAAACAAGCCACTCCCATTTCAATTTAAAATGATGAATTAGTATCTAGTCGAATTTAAGAGATGCATAAGCAGCTCAAGGGAAAGATCTAAGAGAAGCTCAAGGGAGAGATCAAAGGAGAAGTAAAGATAATTTTAGAGTCTACACAACTATAGAAGGAAGTAAAGGAGCAAGTTGAAAGGTTTCTCAACTCAAAGAAGCTTAGAATTGGAAGATTAACAGTAGGAAATTGGAATGTAGCAAAGGATTCTTGGGGAGAGACCCGTGAAAAACTCAAAAAGGTTTTACAAGAATTGATTTGAGTGATCTCTTCTTTGAGATAGCTTAAGGAGTGTAGGGAATTCTTACCTTCGAGTCGAAGGCTGAAAGAACACAAGTTCTTAGACAATCGAACAAGTTGAAAGGTCTACAAGAAACCAAAAGGGAATTTCCCAAAACACACAACAATACCACTTGATAAATTGAAAGAGATAACCAAAGCACAAAGTGACAGTGACAATCAACTGGGTGCAATCTCCCCCCTAGATGAGTGGCTCATGCTTGCTCATCTAGAGTAGTTATAATATTTCAAATTTCAATAAATCGTAAGGAGCCAAAATTATCCCTCTCTTCCAAAAGAATGGATTTGATTTACATAGCCTCTTTGGGCCCAAAATGATTTATGTCTTTCCACAAATATTACCCAAACTTTACAATATCAAGGAAATAACTAGCCCATGGCCATAAAAGATGCACCTTGCAACACCTCGATTAGTACCCTCGCACTAACTCCAATCCTCAACATTAGTTCCATCACCTGTACTCAACCCACCATTTACATTCTTTTAACAATCAAAGTATTAACATGGAATCACCCATAACACCGACCAACTAGCATGGCAAAACATAGGCTAGTTAGTCATCCCCAACTAAACCACACAAAGCATCCACTAGGACACCTGCTGCATTTGGCGCACTCCTTGGAATAATTTGTTATAGTGACACTTGACTAAACATGAAAATAATATTCAAAGCAAGAAATATTAGAACTACAATTTCATAACATCCCTCTTGCTTGGATTGCAACTGACCTCAGTTGTGTGTTTGATTATAGGAATTGATGGATCCAAAAAAGCATAAAAGAATAGCTCATGCATCCATTGAGCATCATCTCTTAGATAATTCTTAAATTTGAGCAAATATGTGGTATACTACATTTACTTTTGGGGTTGAGATTTGTTGGTGAACAACAATGCATTCTTCTTCATTAATAATCAATGGAGCCTCTTCATAGTATGTATTATAGGTAGAGGTCCTTTGAATGGCTTTAAGAGACTAATATGAAAAGCATTATGTATTCTCCAAATTTCTGGTAAGTCAAGCCTATATGCTAGATCATTGATTTCTAAATCACCTTGAATGGGTACATTTTGATTACTAGTAGGCATTTCTCAACGCTCTTTAATCTTCTTTTCTCAATCCATAGAAGAGCATAATCCCCTTCTTTAAAAAGCATGTGTTTCCATTTCTAATTAGCTTGTTTTGTGTAGTTCTCTTGAGCAATTGCAATGGCTTCTCCAGCCACTTTGAGAATATTTTGATAGGTTTGAGTAAATCTATGACCTGCTTCAACTCTATGGGTCAATCAAGTGATAGGAACTTTCCCATAGATTATCTCAAAGGGTGCTCTTCCAATTGCAGAATGAGGCATATTATTGTAGACAAACTATAAGGGGTAAATATATTTTTCCCAAGTGTTTGCTTGACTTCCCACATAAGCTTTTAACATGTCCGGAATAGTACTATTTGTGACTTCAATTGCCCATTAGATTCTGGATGAAAAGATGAGGAGAAATCTAACTTAGTGCCTAGATTATGAAATAATGCAATCCAACAATCATTGCAAAACTTTGAATCTCGATTAGGATTAGACACTATGATCTTTGGCAACAAAGATGTGCTTAACGAATATACGTGAAGCTTGCTAAGTTGTTAAAGTTTTCTTAAAATAGGCTTGCTTACTAAAGTGATCCACTATAGTTCATATCATATCATTTTGACTTGCTATAGTAGGAAAACCTATTATGAAGTCCATGGAATAAAATAGGCTTGCTTACTAAAGCGATCCACTGTAGTCCATATCATAACATTATGATTTGCTATAGTAGGAAAACCTATTATGAAATCCATGGATATTTGTTCCCAAGATTGTGTAGGAATAGGCAAAGGCATTAGCAATTCAGGAGTCTTTCTCTTAAAACTCTTGATCTTCTGACAAGTGATGCATTTGACTACAAACTTAGACACATCTTTTCTTATATTAGGCCAATGAAATTCTCTTGCTATCACTTGTAAAGTGGCAGTCACTCCCCTATGCCCCATATATGGTGGTTTGTGCATTTCTTCCATTACAATTTGTCTAAAAGGTTGAGTGATGCACAATTTCTTTTGATAAAAGAGGTATCCATCATTGCAAGAATATTCCAACATAGGATTCCAATTATTATTCTCTAATTTGTTCCACATATAAAAAAAGTCTAGATCCCCTTGGTAAAAACTCTTCATACCTTCAAAAGGCTGAATTTCAATAGTAGTGATGTGATTAATACTTGGCTTTCTATTGAGAGAATCAGGAGTAACGTTCTCTTTACAGGATGATTTTGAATCATTGGCTTAAAACTTTGTATAAATGATGCCATTTGATATGCCTATCGAATATTAATGGGCTGAGTCAACAAATGCTTGATACTTTGTTGATCGATTTTGATAAGAAACTCAGCTTCCATCAAATAATGTTTCCACATTCTTACGGTGTGTGGATAAAAATGAAAAAATATTTTTCACTTGTTGCATGTTGATGGGTGAGTGTATAGCTATGTACATAGCTAGTTGGTGGTGGCTTTGAGTTATGGACACCCTCATGACAGATTCCACATTGATGTATCTATTTTCTTGAGATGGAAGCCACTTCTACAAGGACTTTTGGGAGATGATGAAAAGTAATGTGGGTACATCAGGCACTCTAGAGCATTTGGTGTGGGAGGACATGACTTTGATTGTTGTCCAGAGCTATGTTTGTCTTACCATGGTTGCTCCTGATTGGTAAGTCATGTGAGCAATTATATCATGGGTTGTGAGCTTCATGGATGCGCGGTTATATGTGGCAATCAAGTAATAAAAATTTGCTTGAAGGTTATGTGCATTAGTGGTGTCTAAGGTTGAAGGATTTGGAGAGTAGTAAAAAGGTAGCATGAGGTGGCTAACTATGATGACATGGCTATAATCAAAGGAGGCCATGCATGCTACATAAACGAGGAAAGAGGAGATTCTGGATGAAAGACAAAGTCATGTACATGGAGAGGCAGCTTCCAGGAGGATTCCAAAAGGAGTACGTGGGCACTCAGGAGCATGGACACATGAACAGAGGAGCTCAAAGGGGAGCAGGATGCAGAAAGAGGAGGGGGGAGTCCTGGAGGGAGGGAGACTCCTGGAGAATAGAAGCATCGCCATTACATGAGCAGGAGAGCAAAGGAAGAGAGAGCTCTAGAAGGGGGACAAGAGCTTCTTGTGAAAAGAGAGCATGCACCCCATGGTGAGCAGGAGAGGCTCGTAGTGGAGACGAGGAGAATCATAAGCTTGAAGGTGGCCTTGTGGAGGATCGCAATACATTGATAGAGGAGGAGGACGAGTGCGCAAGCTGGGTTGGAAGAACAATGTAGAGAGAGAGCAGAGAGCTTCTCGCAAAGGAGGCGCATATGGGGAGCAAAAGATAGGGGCTAGGAGGATCTATGAAGTAAAGGGAGTTCACAGGAGGGAAGGGCTGCTGGAGAAGTCGACTGTGGCCGATGTGGGGAGCTTCTAGATTTGGTGTGTGCTTTGTGAGCAAGGGGAAGCCACAAGATAGTATGATCGCGTGAAGGCTTGCAGTAGACGCAGGCCTATCGTTTGATAGTGGGAGGTCCATGCAAAATTGACGAACGTTCAGCCTGTTTTATGTACAAGAGAAGCCGAAGGAAGGTCGTTGAAACAAGCCTAGAAAGGAAAACAGTTCGACATTACCTTGAATGCGCACAACTATAAGTTGCAGGTGGATCTCATGAAGACTTCCGGGAGACTGAGAATAAGTTATGCATATGGGATCTAAGATTGTGGAGGCTAGCGAACGGAGGAGCACTCAGTCATCATTTGATTTGTTGGGCAGCGCATGCAAATTTTGGGTGGCCAAGCGCAAAGCACAGCTTGTGGATGATGATAGTAGAAGCTCGAGGAGGAATTCGTGGCTACAATAGTAACTAAACTGTAGCGAGGCCTATCTGCATGGTCTTGGGTGGTGGAATAGCAACTGCAGGTGGAAAACAAATACGAGGGAGACAAAGAAAGCAAGGAACTTTTGGAGGAGAAGGGAGATTGCAGTGCTTATCATGTGAAAGAGATGGCATCATTTTTAGTGCTTGATTGATGACTTTGAGAAAGATATTGTTGGCTCTTTCCTACTGCTTTCGTAGGAAGAGCTGGGTATTCTATGTTGCAGGGTTCCGGGGCTTTTTGTCACCTACAGATATATTGGGATTGTCGTTGTAGTATATGTGTAGCTTAGGACCTCGAGTCGTGTTCCGGTGAGAGACGTAGGCTTAAGTGTGGTAAGCAAACAAAGTGCAAGCATGTGTAAAAGGCACGTAAACCATCATAGTTGAGGTAATGAAGGCTTTCGCCTTCATTGGGGGTTGTAGGGTTTACGAGGAGTTTAAGGGTTCAGAAGGAGGTTCCAGGGTTTAGAAAGAGTTCAAGGGTTCAGAATGAGAATCCAGGGTTTAGAAAGAGTTCAGGGTTAGAAAGAGTTCCAGGGTTTAGAAAGCGGTTCCAAGGTTTAGAAGGAGTCCAGGGTTAGAAGGAGGATCCAGGGTTCAGAGTAGAGTACATGGTGGAGAACTCGTCTCCCTCGTAGATCATGGAGTTTAAGGGTTTAGGAAAGCATAGGAGTGGGAGAGGAAGAAGGTGTAAGAGCATGGGTGAAGGAAGAGAGAGAGGAGGAAGGAGAAGGAGGGAAGAGGAGGAGGGAGGAGGAGGAGGAGGGAGGAGGAGGAGGAGGAGGAGGAGGAGGAGGAGGAGGAGGAGGGAGGAGGAGGAGAAGGAGGAAGGAGAAGGAGGGAGGAGGAGAGGGAGAGGGTGGGTTGCAGGGTTGGAGGAGAGGGGAGAAGGGTTGCAAGGTTAGGACATGCTTTTGGACGTGCAGTGCAAGGAAGCATGGACACTTGAGACAAATGCTTGGAATACCAATGTAGACTCAACACAATGCCCCAAGAGTGTGGGCTTCATTCCATTATGGGGTATTTATACAAGTTGGAGAGCTTCTCTCTCTGCATGTAACACAAAGTCGTATCACAAAGTTGTAACACAAAGTTGTATCACAAAGTTGTAACACAAAGTTGTGTCACAAAGTAGCTTCTCTCTCTGCATGTAACACAAAGTCGTATCACAAAGTTGTAACACAAAGTTGTATCACAAAGTTGTAACACAAAGTTGTGTCACAAAGTCGTAACACATTCTCTCTCTTCATGTAGAAGATGTAACACAAAGTTGTTACACAAAGTTGTAACACAAAGTCGTAACATAAACTTGTAACACAAACTTGCAACACAAAGTTGTTACACAAAGTCGTAACATAAAGTTGTATCTAGAAGTTGTAACACAAAGTTGTAACACCTTCTCTTTCTTCATAAGTTCATGTTGGCACAGAGTCAACATACTCCCGGATCCATTTTATTACCCGTCCTCGGGTTATGGCTTATTGCGATCACGTACCTGGGTTGCCATGTTTTTAGTCCAGTGGCTGTGGAACTTGTGTCGTGCCAGTCGGTCCTGCTGTAGAGCCTTAGCACCATACAATTTTTGCACAGTTTCCAGGTAGCCTGTATCTACCATTTGCTCGAACAGAGATATGTGGCGTGCCTCCAAGAAAATCACTCTTTGATATATTCGGCTTGTAATCTGAGCATCAATCCGTTCATTGGGATTAAAGCTGAGTGGAGGCAAATGGGAATCAAGGTAACATGGGACCTCCTGAATTAATGCTAATGTTTTGCAGAATATGGCACTTTGGCGAAGGAAGCGATCAATGTTGCCGCGCATTGTTTGTTCATGCTGCTGAAGTGCTCGGATCATGGTGCCTTGGATATTCCATTCTACACCAGAGTAGGGTTCGATCATTGGCCAATTAATGACTCGATCTTCAGCCAAAGTGTGTATGTTGGCTTCCCATTTTTTACGCCGTGGAACTGCATAGAACTTGGGATGTGGGTTCTGAGACATGGAGGTGCCCGTAAGTACTCCTTTAAGAAGATTACATCAAAGAGCTTGGGACAGCGCCAATCAGGTTGTGGATCCAATTTGCTAATCCAACCTTCACTTATTTGGTGCTGACGAAGATTGGTAGGAAAGTTACCCAGGGTCCATCCACCGTGAGTTTTCATATCAGGATATTTGCTCCAAAATTCCTTGATGGGGTTACGGGGAAGTGGTATCTCATCAAAATCATACCCATCATTGGAACTTGGCATGGGTGTACGAATTGGATTATCCGGATCCTGATATTCAAAATCAAATACTGCATCATTTTCTGCTGATGGAAGCACCAGAAGTGTCGGAGGTGATGACGGGGCCGGGAGAGAATCAGGGGACATGGGGGAGAAATATGGCTGAGTGATAGTGGCGGAAGGGGGAGCAGAGGGGAGGGGGGGAAGAAATGGGCAAATGGTTTGAGCAGCTTGGTAATCCTCAAGGGTAGGATTAGCAAGGGAGGGGAAAAAGCTAGGTGTGAGGGGCTCGTAAGTTTGTGACTGTTGGGTAAGCTGAAAATGGTGAGAGGCATGAGCAAAGAGATGATGGAGGGAATAGATGTTAGGATGGAGCTCGGGGAAGGTTAAGAGGGTGGTAGCAGCAAGGGGAAGTGAGGTTATGATGTTGGCAGAAAGAGTGGTTAGATATGGGAAGTTGGATGTGAGATAGGCCTTGTCATCTTCCGACACTTCTTTTTGCTGGTGCGAGGGGATGATCAGCTGCATGGGTTGGATGTCGGTTATGTCATGCCGTGCAAATAATAGGGATGGCCTTTGTAGCAAGGGCAACAAACCTGCAATAACCCTGAGGGGAGGACTACCCATGAGGCAGACATATGCAATGAAAGCATCCGTCCTGAGAGTTATAAACCCGGCATGTGTAGACAGGCAGAAGATATTCTTCTCATCTTCAGACAAGTCTTGGCAAATTATGCGCAAGGTTTTAATCCTGATGGATCGTTTCCAGTTGATTGTTGGATGAGCAGATATGATCCTGAGTTGGAGTTGCTTCCATTGGATAAGCACGCGTGCGTGGAGGTGATCTTCCATTTGGAGAGCAGCCACAAGCTCTTCATACACCACGGTTGTGCATTGTAGTGGGCCGTCATTGGTGTTGTCTTCCAATGCCTCATTGTTGTGCACTAGCAATTGGAGTTCAAGCTTGGAGATGGCTATTTTTTGGGAGTGCATCTCATTCATCTTTGTACTGATGGTAGATGCTTGTGTATGCCTCTTTAAGCTTTTTCATTTGCAAGGTGACCTTTGCCTGTTGAGGAATGTCTTCAGTGGTATTGGACCATTGGTCCAAGAACTGGGCTTGTAAAGTGCTGGCCTCTTGAACAGTAGCAAGTTGGTCTTTTAAGAGTCGGCATTCCCTTGTAAGCTCATCAATGCTAAAGGCACGTACTGCCAAAGATTGTTGCATGTCTTCAAGCTTGTTGTCCTTGCAATCCTGGAGCTCTCTTCTTCTTTGTGAATGAGAGTGAGTCGAGCTTGTGCCACTTCCTCTGTTTGTTGCGCATGTGCAGTTGTCAGGGAGTTATAGGAGGTCTGTACGATTGCCATTGCTTCTACTGCCGCAGTCAGCTGTGTTTGACTTTGGTGGAGGTTGGAGGTCACATCCCTTACGGCCTTCTCTTGAGCTTGGAGAGCCTGGTTCATGCGCACTTCTTCTACATCCTTCTCATCTATCTGTGCCCGAAGTGCCTTGACCTCTATGGCGATTGCCTGGAATTGGTCTTTGATTTCTGAGGCCGTCTGCCTTTCCAATTCTCTTGCATATGCTTCCTTAGCCAAGCTAGTGAAGAGTTCTGACATTTGGATCATTTGGCTAGCTTGATGTTGGAGAATGACAGATGGTGATGAGGTCTGGCGATATTGTTGATACAAGTGGTGCCCATGTAGCCATCCCGAGGGTTCTGTAGTACTTGGGGGAGGTTGTTCCAATGGCATTTCACTCCCTTGTGGACAATAGTCATACTGCTGATCCGGCACGAGCTCTCCTTGGGGCTCATCGACTGGCATGGCATCGATGGGTGGTTCGAGTGCTGATGTGGCCGCAAGCTCTGGTGCTAATCGCGTTCCTCAGGTTCGGGTGCCAACCTTGTCTCGAGCTCGGGTTGGTGCTGTTGGTGGAGACTTAGTGGTTGCAGTTGTGCACCGGGCTGTAGCATTTCCTGGGGCAATTCCGCAATTCTGCTTTCCAGAATAGGTACTTCTGTTAAGGCATCTGTACTTATCAATGTGATAGCTGGAGTAGTTGATGATGGCTCCCATACTGGTGAGAAGGGTATGTCCAACTCCTCAATTGGCTTTGGAGACTGGGGCAGAGTCATTTCTCTTTCTTGTAGTTCTTTTTTGATGATGATAGCCAATAAGTGCGGAATTTTACATTTCTGGCCTGAAGAACCATCGAGTTTTTTGGTAAAGAAAATGACGAAGTGTGGACCCAGTCTTGTTTGAGCTTCCTACTCAGCAAAACAAATGTGCGGAGTGGAAGGGAGCGTTCCTTGCCGTTCTTTATTCCCAGGATGGTGGATAGAAATTGTGCTACTTCCTTGAGGCGAGGGTCAAGGATTGTGCGAAGCAAGATGCCATCTCTATGGATCAGGGTACCCTTGGTGAGGAGAGAGTGTACTTCGATAAACTTTGCATCCGCAGACCTTTTAGGGTATTCGCCACCTTGCTTTGGCAGAGAGAAAGCCCTTTGAATGACTATACTGTCGAGGATAATGTTCAGTGGGCTCTGCTGTACAGTGATTGTACCGTACTTGCCATCCGTTGCATTGCTGGAGTCGTAAGAGTGGAGAAAGTCCTTGATGTAGGTGGTCATGATAGGACTGTCCTCCAAGGATTTGAGGCTCTCATGCAAATGGCCTAGACCCCGTTGCTCTAAGTAAGATGTTGCTTCTTGGGAAAGAGCATAAGTCGAGGTGGGTGGCCAGACAAGTTCCAATGATTGGGCCTTGTTAACGGTTGTGTAGGCCGGCTGTGACTGGGGTGGCATTTGTTCTGCTTGGACATGCACTGAATCTTCTTCGGAGCTATCGCTTTGGACCATGAACGCCTATGGTCTCCGTGGTTGAGAGGATGTAGATGGCTGCGAACTCTGGAGGGGGTCCCGTGGTTGAGGCGGTGGGCTCTTTCTGCGCATCCTCTTTAGTGGCGGCATCTTTTCAGAACCTGCATCCATGTACATGTAGTGTACCATTGATCATTACATTGATTGGCATGCCTGTATGACCTTTCTGTGTGTGTGTGGGAGAGAGATCCTTTTTTTTTTAAAAATACATCTTTTGAGAGTGTGGAATGAAAGTGTGTGGTACAATTATTCATGCAATCATCTATGTGTCTAAGCGAAAGCGTGTGAGTGCACGTGACCTAGTAGCTAAGTAGGGACTAACTATATGCTTTTTTGCTGGGATTTTCATAGGGCAGCTAGAACTCATTCACCACTCCTGAGCTCTAGGTAAAATCGATTGAGGCTACCTATATGTGCGAAGACGTACATATGCAAGTGAGTGCTCGTGATACAATCTAATCCTAAATCTAATCCTAACTAAGGAAGACTTGGTTTCCCAAATCTTCGTTTTTGTCGGGGATGGCTCGCGTGTTGATGTAGTAGCACTTCAGTCGGCTCCCATTTATTGTTGTGTTGAATTGGACTCCATCTAGTGTTTCAAGTAGCATAGCTCCGATGGGATTCATCTTTCGTACTCGGTAGGGTCCTTGACCTAGATACTTCAGTTTTCCCTTGTGTACTTTGGCATTGTATAACAGGACTAAGTCGCCTTCCTTGATGTCTTTAGCTTTCAAATTCCTGTCAAACCATGCCTTTCTTCGACGTTTTTCTGTTGTCATGGCATGATAAGCGACTAGTCTTGTCTCTGTATGCTTTTCCAACTGACAGAGCCTTTCTTTCAAGGACTCATGATCACCCATGCGTTGCTGTATTGCGATGCGTAGACTTGGTATTACAAACTCGAGTGGGACCACGGTTTCAAGGCCGTACACCAATTGAAAATGTGTGTTCCTTGTACTGACCTTGAATGTGGTTCTATATGCCCATAAGGCTGCATTCAGTTTCTCTGCCCAATCAGAACGCTGCGGTTCTACTACCTTGGTGAGGATATTGCATATGATTTTGTTTGTGGATTCTGCTAGTCCATTCCCTTGGGGGTAGTAGGGTGTGCTTTTTCTATGAATGACCATGAAGCCAGACGAGTTCTTGGATTACCTCATTGACAAAATGTGTGCCTCTATTCGACACAATTTCAAGGGGGCATCCGAATCGGGTGATCACATGTTCATACAAGAATCTTGCTGTGCTTTTGGCATCTGCCTTTCTGACTGCTTTAGCTTCAGCCCATTTTGTAAAGTAATCAGTGGCCACAATGATGTAGCGTGCCTGTGTTCCTTTTGCTGCTGGATGTATGGGACCCACATAATCAATCCCCCATTTTTCAAATGGCTGTTGTGCAACAACTGTTGTTAGGGGATTGAAGTCTTTGTGTTGTGGTTTAATAGTTCGTTGGCAAACATCACAGCCTTTTACATATTCATAGGCATCTGCCCATAGTGTTGGCCACCAGTAGCCTGCGAGGAGAACTTTTCTTGCTGTGGCTTCCCCTTGGAAGTGCCCTCCTGCAATGCCTTCATGGACTTCACTCAGGATTGGCAGGATCTCATGAGGCATTACACATCTTCTTAATATCTGGTCCTTGCCCATCTTGTATAGTTGTCCTGCAATGAGTTGATATGGTGCAGCCTTTAGAATCAATTTTCTGGCATCTACTGCTTTCATGTCAGGGGGTGGTCTTCCTGCCATCAAGTACCCAATGATATCTCCACACCATTCTGGAACAGCATCTATTTGAAATAGTGTGGCATCTGGTAAGTCATCTTCTACTCCAGTGGCTTCTTCTCCTGTCTTGACTCGCGATATGTGATCGGCAATGTAGTGTTGGGCACCTTTGCGGACCACAATTTTGAAGTTGAATTCTTGCAGCAAGAGGAGCCATCTGGTTATTCTTCCGGTGGTACACGGACGGTTCACAAGATAAAGCAATGCTTGATGGTCGGTGTAGAAGACAAAATCATTTGCGAGTAGATAGTGCCAAAATTTCTTTACACTATACACCATTGCTAGGGCTTCTCTTTCTGTGGTTGTATAGTTGATCTCTGCATCATTGAGTTGTCGACTGGCAAAGTAGATGGGGTAGTCTTTCTTATGTTCACCCGGTTGACAAAGCACACTCCCAATTGCATACTTGGATCCATCAGTATGAACATGAAAATCAATATCCCAATTGGGAGATATAAGGATGGGTGCTGTGATTAGGCGCCACTTTAAAAGCTCAAAGGCTTGGTCGCACTCTTCGGTCCATAAGAACTCCACTAATAATTTGTAAAGTGGTCTAGCTATCATGGCATACCGCAATATAAATCTTCTATAATAGCCGGCATGTCCCATAAAGACCTGTACACCTTTGGAATTTGTAGGAGGAGGCAATTCCATGATGATTTTGATTTTGTCCATGTCAGTTGCAATCCCATGTTGAGAGACGATGTGTCCCAAAACAACTCTGTGGGTGACCATGAACTTGCATTTTGTTGGATTTAGGGAGATGCCATACTCCCTGCATTTGATTAGTACTTCTTCCAGACATTTGAAGTGGTCCTATTTGGTTGAATGGATGCACAAATCATCCAAGAACACCTGTAAAAACTTATTCAAGAATGACTTGAAAGCTGTGAACATGACTCGCTGGAATGTGGCTGGGGCATTACAAAGGCCGAATGGCATGACTCTATATGCAAAAATACCCCATTCTGTAGCAAATGCTGTTTTTGATTGGTCTTGAGGAGCAATTTGTACTTGGTTATAGCCACTGAAGCCATCCAAGAAGCTATATATTTCGGATCCTGCCACCTTTTCCAACACTGTTTCTGTTAAGGGTAGGGGGTAGTGATCCCTAATTGTGGCGGCATTCACATTTTTCAAGTTTACGCATATTCTAAGCTTCTTGTTGCATTTAGGCACAATGACAATGGGTGAAACCCAATCAGTGTGCTCTATCTCGTAGATGAATCCGGCATCTAGGAGTTTTTCTAGCTCGTCATAAACCATGGTGCCATATTTAGGATTTGTGCGATAAGGTCCACATACCTTAGGGCGAGCACCTTCCCTTATAGGGATCGTGTGAACTACCACTTCTAGTGAAATTCCTTTCATCTCTTTGTATGACCACGCTAGGCAGTCACGGTATTCCATTAGGAGGTCTTTGAGTTTGATTTCATCTTCTTGACGGAGCTGTTTCCCAATGAAAACCAATTTTTCTTCCTCCCCTGCAAGGGCAAGGTTTATTGCCGGTCCCTCATAGATTGGAGTTTCTCCAATGCTATCGGTTTCTTGAACTTCAAATTCTCTGATTGGTCTTGGCATTGCTATTGGTGCACTGCCACTTGTATAATTCTTAAAGTATTCCGGCACTTCTCGAAGATCTGATGGGGTTGAACTAGCCTGACATGTGTCATATGTACTGGGTGGCATAGTTGCTTTTAGTAATTTGTTAGGCTCTTCTTTTCTTTCTTTGTCTGAAGTCTCTTGATCGAGCTTCATCCGCACATGTGGCTTATATTTCCGAAACTTCTTACGTTGGGTACTGTGGGGTAACTTTTCCACTGGTAAGGTGTTTCCAAGTAAGGGTTCATGTGCTGCACATACTCCTTCCAGTCCCTCAGGGGACCATTCAAGAGGTGGTGGTTTTGATTTTGAGGGGACTGCCTTTGCAAGATACAATTCTACAATCCGTGTTTGGACTCGTTCGAATTCATTGAAGTGCGCGGCCTTGGCTTTTCTGCGATTTCCTCCGGCAGCTTTCTTGCGGGATCTTCTGCTGTTATTCAACTGTGGAGGTTCAACTTTTGGGAGCTCAACTGCCATTAGGGCATGCAGAATGGCATAGGATTTTTTGGGGAGATCCAAGATTGTGAATTGAAGGGAAAAGCAGACTCCTGCGATCTTTCTGGACACGCCATTCACTATTCCCAAGGGTTTAGCCCGTGAATCATCGGCAAGGCGTATGTTGAAATTAGCCTTTTGCATTGGTGGGAGACCCCATTCTTCGTAGAGCTCCTTTGATAGGACATTGACACTTGCTCCGCCATCCACTATGGCTTGGACTTCATTATATGCCTTGTGGATCAAAGGCACAGTGATGTTGCGTATGTCATCTCTCTCACCCATCCGCACAGGGATATCTTCAATGTCATTCATAGGTGGAGGGGGATTTGCGAGTTCAATCCATCCTTTAAAACTCTCCCAGAGATTGGGACAATTTCGTAAGAGGATTCCGATGGGAATTGACACACAAGGCAACTCAGGATGCTAGAGAGTGCAGCTCCTTCAAGTTGACGTGGCGGTACATTCTGTTGTGGAGTCTGTTGTTGGAACAAAGGCTCGAGTACAGTATCAATACTTTGTGGGGCCAAGTCTTGAAGTGGGTCTTGAGCTTGTTTCTGAGCCTCAAATTGAGCTTGTTCATTTTGGACCCATTGCTGAAGTGCCTGAAAACGAGCCTTCTCCACCTCTGCATTCGGGAATGGAGCTTCTTTTATTCGAGGCTCGGGAGTTGATGTGGATGAACTCGGCTGCTCATTGCTTGGCGGAGGTGGAGGCACTTGTGCTTTCTTTTTCAGAAGTCGCTTCGGTTGGATTGGAATGATAGGGTCCTTCGTGGCCTCTTTCTGTTGGCGTGTAATTACATTGATAGGTTGTGACCTTAGACTTGCCGGACCCAGACTTTGATGGTCCACCCCAATGATTCTGATGGGGACATCAGGCTTAACCTCTGTTTGTTCTGGGACCTTATTTTTCATGGGACAATCCATACAGGCATGTCCTATGCCACAATCTCTGCAGAGTGGTTGGAAAGTGGCTGGGCTACCGCGATGAGGGCACTCTGCGATTCTATGATTTTCTCCACAACCGTAACACTTGATTGGTGCATGAAATGTGTTGGGTCACACTTGATTTGCATAGACTGGTATTAGACCCTCTGCACCTTCTACATAGTACACTGGGTACTCTGCTTCATACTCAAATAGTGAGTCTACTTCTTCAGCTTGTAATTGATGTATGGGAACTGCCTGAGGAGCTGGATTTGGTGCTCTTGGATACGGTCGTGGATTCGGAGTCCTGAGTAGTTGTGGGACTTGTGTCCGAACGGGAACAGGATTTAGTCTCGGAGCTGGGGGCGCTTGTGCAAGTGCCGGTTGCTTGTATACTGGCATGGGTGCCGCTTGGTATTATGGTGGTCGAGGCGGATTGTTGCGCATGTTGAAGATGCAACTGGTCTCATCATGGCCGCCGACGACACAGATATGGCACCACAACCGTGGCGGTGGATTTGCTTGTGCAGTGATCCTTGCTCTTAGGACTGGGCATTCATTTGCTGTATGATTTGCCAAACAGTGTGGGCACCAGACATTTTCTCGCCGTGGATATGTTTGAGTTGGCGGCTGAGACAAGTGAAGTTTTTGATCCATGGCCTGCATCATATCTTCTTTCAGCTTCAAGGTCATGGCCTCGAGGCGATCTTCATTGGATGTTTCGGCAGTGTCCTTTGATTTACCTTTTTTCGAGTGCTTATCTCGTGTATTTGATCTGGCATCATCACTACTAGTGTCTGAATCTGTCTGTCTGAATCTGTCATGCCATCTTCGATGTCAATGGCTGCCGCGCATGAGCAGCACTGAATGTTTCATAGCTACTTATCTTTTTCATATCCTTGCAGATTTTCTTTCTTAGACCTGCTATGAACCATGCCGTGAGGTACTTTGCATCTGGGTGTGGGTCACATTTGGCGATCAATCTCTTCATCTTTCCCAGGTATGTGCGTACATCTTCCCTCCGGCCTTGTTCGATCTTGCTGAGTTGGAGAGCGGGATCATCTTGTAGCCTCTCCGTTTGGAAGCGACGTTTGAATTCGGTTTGAAGTAGGTCCCATGTGGCACGTTCTTCCACAAGAAGGTCGAGGTACCATTCCGACGCCTCATCAGTTAAGGCCATTGGAAACCAAGCCACCTTGGTTTCATGGGATTGATCACCACCTGCTCGACATGCGGCATCAAAATGCTGGAGGAAGCGAGCTGGGTCTCCCCTACCATTATATTTGGGAAGTTCTAGTTTTCCCAAGGGGCGTCGGCCGTGATTGTTGTGATTTCGTCGATTGAAGAAGTTGTCAGCCTCAGCATCGAGCTCGATATCCCCATCATGCTCAAGACGACGTCCAGCCATGTTGGGGCGTGGAGGAGTTAAAGGAAGTTGTTGAATCTCAGGGGGGGATTCGGGGTAGAGGATTGGCGGGGGCGGTTGTTGCAGTGGAGTTAGTTGCAGATTGGGAGAGCGTTGGAGTCGAAGTCGTTGGCCAGAACGTAACTGCATGCAGATGGTGCGTGATTTGCCAAGGGTATCGCTACCCCAAGGGCGGGTGTGGAGGTGGTGTCGTTAGGAGAGTTAGAGTGATGTTAGTTTGTGTAGGGACCGTCGTGTTAATAATGTGCCTAGGATTGTCCTACGTGTGTAGGGAAATGTGCCGGTGCAGACGGATCGTTAATCGGAGGTCACGGCGTGAAAATACGAGTGAATTAATGCAAAAGGAGGCCCGCACGGGGGCGCGAATGAACGTGTGCTAGGGATGCCGAAATGGTGTGCAATGGGCTGGAAAAATACCTCGTAACGTGGTGTTTCTGTGTGTGAAATCTAGGTTCAAACGGGGTTCAATTTGGGTCCCAAACGGATGAGTTTCGAGGGGTTAAAGGAGGGGTAAATTTGGCGTTTTGGGGGGTCCTAATGGTGGTGTAAATGGACTTTAAGTCCAACCGAGGGGTTGAAACCAAGTGACTCTAGTTAGACTAACTAACCGAGGTCCTCCCAGTTACTATAACTGGGAGGTTAACTAACTGTAGTTAGGTACTAACTGAAGAGTTAGTCTAACCTAACTGAGGGTTAACTAAACTAACCTAACCTCAGTTACTACTAACCAAACCTACGTAGCTAATCTAACTGAGGTTAACTAACTAACCTAGGGTTAACTAACCTAACCTAACTGTAGGTAGTACTAACCTAACTATGGTTAAACTAACCCTAGAGTTAAATTTAGGTTAGGTTTAGTTTGGTTAGGTGTAGTTAATTTTTTTTTTTTTGTTTGTTTGGTTAGGTGGGGGGCTGCCCGGCGGTGGCGCCCGGAGGGGGGGGGTTGACACGGCATGGGAGGGCGAGGGTGGCGTGCGGGGGGGGGCGGGGGAGGGCGAGGGGGTTGCACAGGGTGGTGTGAGGGGGGTCCGAGGGGGGTGGCGGGGGAGGGCGAGGGGGTAATGGCGGGGGGTGGCGTAGGGGGGGGGAAGGGTGCGTGCGAGGGGGGTGCGGGGGAGTGGCGAGGGGGGGGGAGGGTGCGTGCGAGGGGGGTGCGGGGGAGTGGCGCAGGGGGGGAGGGGCGTGCGAGGGGGATGCGGGGGAGTGGCGCAGGGGGGGCGTGCGAGGGGGATGGCGGGGGAGGGCGGGGGGTGTGAGGGGAGGGGCGTGGGAGGGCGGGGGTGGCGCGGGCGGGGGGAGCTGGGCTGCGGGCGGGGGCGCTGGGCTGCACGCGGGGACGGCGCGAGGTGCGCCGCCGCGGGGTGGCCGGGGGATGGCCGCGGGGGCGGAAGGGGCGGGCGCCGCCACTGGCAGCTCCGCTGCTGGCGCGGGCGGGCATCGCCGGCCCGGGTGGGGTGGGCGGGGGCGGCGGCGGCATCTCTGCGGAGTGCCGCCGCGGGAGCGGGGGGTGGGTGGGGTGGGGTGGGAGGGATGGGGGGGTTGAGCGGGGTAAGGGGGGAAGGGAGAGAGGGGGTGGGGGAGAGAATGAGAGGGAGTGAGAGAGGGGGTGGGGGAGAGAGCGAGGGGGAGAGAGGAGAGAGGGAGTGAGAGAGGAGAGAGGGAGTGAGAGAGGGGATGGGAGAGAGAACGAGGGGGAGAGAGGAGAGAGAAAGGTGAGAGAGGGGGATGGGGGAGGGGGAGGGGGAGATGAAGGGGGAGGGGGAGGGGAAGGGGGAAGAGGAGGAGGGGGGAGGGGGAGGTGGAGGGGGAGGGGGAGAGGGGGAGAGGGTGGTGGAGATGGAGGGGGAGGGGGGAGGGGGAGGTGGAGGGGGGAGGTGGTGGTGGAGATGAAGGGGGAGGGGGGAGGGGAGGTGGAGATGGAGGGGGAGGGGGAAGAGGGTGGTGGAGATGGAGGGGGAGGGGGGAGGGGGAGGTGGAGGGGGAGGTGGTGGTGGAGATGAAGGGGGAGGGGGGAGATGGTGGTGGAGATGGAGGGGGAGGGGGGAGGGGGAGGTGGAGGGGGGAGGTGGTGGTGGAGATGAAGGGGGAGGGGGGAGGGGGAGGTGGAGATGGAGGGGGAAGGAGGAAGAAAGAGGGAAAAAACTTGAAAGACTGAAATCGAAAATCAGGGAGAGGTGATCACCTGAACGCTCTCCAAGTCTTTGTCGATGTAACGGGATTGTTGCGGAACAATGGACGGTGGGTGGAAGGCTAGGTCATCGCTGCGAGAAGGGCTCGATGTCACTTACATGGCGAGGATAGGAGTAAGGGGGTGGTCGATGGAGAGGGAGGAGTGTCTTGCGTGGGGCTCGGAAGGAGGAAGAGAATGGAGGCAAAAAGTGAAAGATGAATAATGAGGGGGGGTGGAGTATGTTTTTATAGGTTTGGATTTTAGGTTTAGGGTTTAACCCTAAACTCTTCCCGAGCCATAACTCTTTATGGAGAGCTCAGTTTGCCTTTCTGTAAAAAGGTAAAATGATCGAAATTGAAAGCTCTACGCAACTGTGTCCACTACCTAGCCTAATTGTAGATCATGTGGCTTCTATTTAAGAAATTAAGAAAATTTCTTAAGGTAGTAACCCAAAGTGGATGTTTGGGGTTGATATGTTTGGCTAGATTTGGAAAAAAAAAAATTTTTACTCTCCTTGCCCTTGAGTGCTATGTGCGTGAAAGTTTGAAGTAGTGACTTGTTTTACACCTACCTACGCATGTTTACTCGCTACTTGAGACGCTAGTCTCCCCGGCAACGGCGCCAAATGTTGGCTCTTTCCTACTGCTTTCGTAGGAAGAGCTGGGTATTCTATGTTGCAGGGTTCCGGGGCTTTTTGTCACCTACAGATATATTGGGATTGTCGTTGTAGTATATGTGTAGCTTAGGACCTCGAGTCGTGTTCCGGTGAGAGACGTAGGCTTAAGTGTGGTAAGCAAACAAAGTGCAAGCATGTGTAAAAGGCACGTAAACCATCGTAGTTGAGGTAATGAAGGCTTTCGCCTTCATTGGGGGTTGTAGGGTTTAGGAGGAGTTTAAGGGTTCAGAAGGAGGTTCCAGGGTTTAGAAAGAGTTCAAGGGTTCAGAATGAGAATCCAGGGTTTAGAAAGAGTTCAAGGTTAGAAAGAGTTCCAGGGTTTAGAAAGAGGTTCCAAGGTTTAGAAGGAGTCCAGGGTTAGAAGGAGGATCCAGGGTTCAGAGTAGAGTACATGGTGGAGAACTCGTCTCCCTCGTAGATCATGGAGTTTAAGGGTTTAGGAAAGCATAGGAGTGGGAGAGGAAGAAGGTGTAAGAGCATGGGTGAAGGAAGAGAGAGAGGAGGAAGGAGAAGGAGGGAAGAGGAGGAGGGAGGAGGAGGAGGAGGGAGGAGGAGGAGGAGGAGGAGGAGGGAGGAGGAGGAGAAGGAGGAAGGAGAAGGAGGGAGGAGGAGAGGGAGAGGGTGGGTTGCAGGGTTGGAGGAGAGGGGAGAAGGGTTGCAAGGTTAGGACATGCTTTTGGACGTGCAGTGCAAGGAAGCATGGACACTTGAGACAAATGCTTGGAATACCAATGTAGACTCAACACAATGCCCCAAGAGTGTGGGCTTCATTCCATTATGGGGTATTTATACAAGTTGGAGAGCTTCTCTCTCTGCATGTAACACAAAGTCGTATCACAAAGTTGTAACACAAAGTTGTATCACAAAGTTGTAACACAAAGTTGTGTCACAAAGTAGCTTCTCTCTCTGCATGTAACACAAAGTCGTATCACAAAGTTGTAACACAAAGTTGTATCACAAAGTTGTAACACAAAGTTGTGTCACAAAGTCGTAACACATTCTCTCTCTTCATGTAGAAGATGTAACACAAAGTTGTTACACAAAGTTGTTACACAAAGTTGTAACACAAAGTCGTAACATAAACTTGTAACACAAACTTGCAACACAAAGTTGTTACACAAAGTCGTAACATAAAGTTGTGTCTAGAAGTTGTAACACAAAGTTGTAACACCTTCTCTTTCTTCATAAGTTCATGTTGGCACAGAGTCAACAGATATAAAAAGATTTATGACTGTGGTCACTTTGTGGGTGATTGCCCGGTGAGTTGTGGGATTGAATGCTTTATGAATCTGAATGCTTTGTCAGCTTGAGCTCAGTTGGTAGGAGCTTGTGTTGGGCTGTGTGGTCCAGTGGGTTTTTGTTTGAGATTGTCTGGCTTCCAAAGAAAATGTGGCTAGAGTGTGAGTTGTATTAGAAGGTGTGTAGAGAGAAGGATGTTGAATGGATGCCTTTTGCCTTGTGATTGTGCTGTTCCATTGCTTTAAACGTGGATGAGGGTGGTTGTGAAGGCAAATTAGGCTCTACTGCTTTTGTCCATCCACGTTTTGGTGCCTCCACCGAGGACTATGCACTTCAGTTTACAAGTGTGAAGCTGTGCAGTCAGTTGTAGTGTTGAAGAGCTGAGAGAGATGGCGGAGGACTTTCCAGAGTTTTGGGGGATGCCATATGAGAATGCAGTGAGATTCCTAGAAAAGATGGAGTTTACAGCACTTATGAAGAATAGGGCAACCCCTGAGGTTTTGTTTTAGATCATGAATTACTGCTTGCAGGGAGATGCAAAAGCATGGTTGCAGACTCAAGTTGGTACCTTCAGGACTGCTCATCCTCAGCAACAAAATCCAGAGTATACAGTGGTGAGAGCAACTTTTCTTGCACGGTTCGCACAATCCAGGAGCCCTAATGAAGTATGGAAGGAGTTGTGCAAAATTCAGCAAAAGGATAGTTAGGATGTGGATCAGTATCTGATAGAGTTTGGTAGACTATGGAGTCTATGGTGTGAGGCTTTGATTCCTGAAGTACCCCTGCAAATGATAAAGAGAGACTGGTTTGTGGTTGGTCTGGATCCTACCCTCCATCTGAAGGTGGAGCTGAAGAATATTGATAGTTTTGAGGATGCAGTCAGAGTGGCCAGGGAGAAGGAATCGAAAGTCAAGAGATTGAGGCATCTTGGCATGCAAGAGGAGCCTAAAACCCTGGTCAGCAAGCCAAAAATGATCAAGGCATATGTAGAGAGAGAGTCGGTGTCTGTTCCTCTGCAGGATGATTCCCTGAGAAAGGATTTGCATGAAGCTGTGGAGCTAATGAAAACACTCAGTCTGGATGGAGACTGCAGGAAGAAGCAGAGGTCAAAATAACAAGAGAGAAGCTATGGATGGAGGAGAAGGAAGTTCAGCTAGTGCAAGGAGAGTACCAGGTTATGTGATGAGCTGTAGGCTGGAATTGGAAGAGGAACCTGAGGAGACAATCATAGATGAAGAGAGATTTTTTGAGTGAGACAGAGGAAGAGAGCATCTCATCAGAGGAAGAGAGTCAGTTGTCTTCACTGTTGAAGGAACCGGATGCATATAGAGTTGATGATGTAGGGGAGCTGGAAATCATTACACTTATGAATGGAGGCTTGTCAGTTGCTATGGAGGAGGGTGTTGCTCAACCAGTTCTGTGTGAGGTGGCAGAGGAGACCCCGAGAGAAGGGGTTGCTGCCACAGATGGAAGAAAGGTTGAGAGCCCATTAAAGGCAGCTAAGGATAAGTCTGTGTGTGTAGATGATGATCATGCTCTAGTGTTATGTGATGATGTGCCTAGGATGGCTGAATGCAATCAGTTTGTGGTTGACACTGTGATTGTGCATACCGAAGAAGCTGAGATTTCAGGTTCAGCAAGTGAGGAAGAAAGAGGAGAAACTAGCAATGAAGATGAGAGCTCAATTATGTGTGATAGTGATGAAGTTGATGTGGTTATTACTGATAAAGTAAAAGACCTGCAGTTAAAACACTTAGTTTGGGTGGGACCAGCAAGTGTTGATTGTGTGCATGTGGACTGTGATGAGTATGATGAGGTTAGGATTTAGTGTTTACAGGATGATGGTGATTCAGATGATGAGCTGGATTGTGTTCTTGATGATGCACTGGATGATATGTTAGCATTGACCTCTTCGAAAGAGAATGAAAACATCAGTATGCATGTTGAGCTGGATGGCAGTGATAGTGTGGTTGATGATCAGCTAGATGCTTTACTTGATGATACCCTTGTGGATTTTGCAAGTGTGGTTGGCAATAACAAGAAAGAGTGTGCTGATATGTTTGAGCATTCTACAGGTGGGAAGGATGTCATTTTGCTCCTGGGTGATCTTGATAATTCATGTGATGGGTTAAGTTTTGCAGCTTTCAAGGTTGAGGCAATAGGGTATGCTGAGAAGTCCCTAATCACAGATTATGAGCTGGTTGTGCTCGTGAGATTTATGTGTGAGGTAGTGACCTCAAAAGATGTGGCTCATGTGAAGCTGAGCAAGACTCATGATACAAGTGTGATGGCTAATAGCTAGTGGAGTTATGTGATATCTTGGCAGGATAAGATATGGGATCCTGGAGGCTTAGTGAAGATGTGGGTATATGGAAGGAGCTAGTGGCTATATCAATTTGTTGTATTGTTGGTTCCTTTTGATCCAGGGGGATGGTGGATTATGCATATCTGGCAGTGGAGGGTTCAAAGTTATCCCTTTGATCCGAGAGGAGAACAGCAGAGGCATAGAGTACAAGCTTGCTTTGTTTTTGATCCAGGTGGTTTGCTAATGTTTTTCTTTAGGTGTTGGACATGAATGTCACAGCAGAAGAGAATGGGTTGCTAGAGATGTGGATAAAAATGAAAAAATGTTTTTCACTTGTTGCATGTTGATGGGTGAGTGTATAGCTATGTACATAGCTAGTTGGTGGTGGCTTTGAGTTATGGACACCCTGATGACGGACTCCACATTGATGTATCTATTTTCTTGAGATGGAAGCCACTTCTACAAGGACTTCTGGGAGATGATGAAAAGTTATGTGGGTAGATCAGGCACTCCAGAGCATTTGGTGTGGGAGGACATGTCTTTGATTGTTGTCCGGAGCTATGTTTGTCTTACCATGATTGCTCCTGATTGGTAAGTCATGTGAGCAATTATATCATGGGTTGTGAGCTTCATGGATGCATGATTATATGTGGCAATCAAGTAATAAAAATTTGCTTGAAGGTTATGTGCATTAGTGGTGTCTAAGGTTGAAGGATTTGGAGAGTGGTAAAAAGGCAGCACGAGGTGGCTAACTATGATGACGTGGCTATAATCAAAGGGGTCCATGCATGCTACGTAAACGAGGAAAGAGGAGCTTTTGGATGAAAGACGAAGTCATGTACATGGAGAGGCAGCTTGCAGGAGGATTCCAAAAGGAGTACGTGGGCACTCGGGAGCATGGACACATGAACAGAGGAACTCAAATGGGAGCAGATGCAGAAAGAGGAGGGGGGAGTCACAACAGAGGGAGGGAGACTCCTGGAGGATAGAAGCATCGCCATTACATGAGCAGGAGAGCCAGGGAGGAGAGAGCTCTAGAAGGAAGACAATAGCTTCTTGTGAAGAGAGGGCATGTGCCCCATGGTGAGTAGGAGAGGCTCGTAGTGGAGACGAGGAGAACCGTAAGCTTGAAGGTGCCCTTGTGGAGGATCACAATATGCTGACGGAGGAGGATGAGTGCACGAACTGGGTTGGAAGAACGATGCAGAGAGAGATCAAAGAGCTTCTCGCAAAGGAGGCGCATGTGGGGAGCGAAAGATAGGGGCTAGGAGGATCTCTGAAGTAGAGGGAGTTCACAGGAGGGAAGGGCTGCTGGAGAAGTCGACTGTGGCTAGTGTGGGGAGCTTCTAGATTCGGTGTGTGCTTCATGAGCAGGGGAGAAGCCACGAGATAGTATGATCGCGTGAAGGCTCACAGTAGACGCACGACAAGCAGATACAGTCCCTCATACATGCATATGGTCTATCATTTGATAGTGAGAGGTCCATGCAAAATTGACAAACAGGTTTGGCCTATTTTATGTACAAGAGAAGCCGGAGGAAGGTCGTTGAAACAAGCCTAGAAAGGCAAACAGTTTGACATTACGTTGAATGCGCACAACTATAAGTTGCAGGTGGATCTCACGAAGACTTCTGGGAGACTGAGAATAAGTTATGCATATGCGATCTAGGAGATCATGGAAACAAGATTGTGGAGGCTAGCGGATGGAGGAGCACTCAATCATCATTTGATTTGTTGGTACGGGCTCTGATTGAGCAACGCATGCAAATTTTGGGTGGCCAAGTGCAAAGCACAGCTCGTGGATGATAGTAGAAGCTCGAGGAGGAATTTGTGGCTACAATAGTAACTAAACTATAGCGAGGCCTATCTGCATGGTCTTGGGTGGTGGAATAGCAACTGCAGGTGGAAAACAAATACGAGGGAGACAAAGAAAGCAAGGAACTTCTGGAGGAGAAGGGAGATTACAGTGCTTGGATGATCATGTGAAAGAGATGGCATCATTTTTAGTGCTTGATTGATGACTTTGAGAAAGATATAAAAAGATTTATGACTGTGGTCACTTTGTGGGTGATTGCCCGGTGAGTTGTGGGATTGAATGCTTTATGAATCTGAATGCCTTGTGAGCTTGAGCTCAGTTGGTAGGAGCTTTTGTTGGGCTGTGTGGTCCAGTGCATTTTTGTTTGAGGTTGTCTGGCTTCCGGAGAAAATGTGGCTAGAGTGTGAGTTGTATCAGAAGGTGTGTAGAGAGAAGGATGTTGAATGGATGCCTTTTTCCTTGTGATTGTGTTGTTCCGTTGCTTTAAACGTGGATGAGGGTGGCTGTGAAGGCGGATTAGGCTCTACTGCTTTTGTCCATCCAACGGCATGTGCAACAATGGTTAATTCTTTATCATATGTACAATAATTACATTCCATTGGTTTTAATTTTTGGCTCTGATATGCTATAGAATGTCCATCTTGCATAAGTATGGCTCCAATTCCATATCCACTAGCATTGGTTACAACTGTAATAAAGAACGGTCTAGAGTGAAAACGTCTTTCAAAGATGCAAAACATTTGTCTTGATGCTCGGTCCATAAGAAATGTTTAGCTTTTCTAAGAAGGTCTGTCAATGGATGTGCAATGAATGCAAAACTCTTGACAGACTTCCTATAAAAGCAACATAATCCCAAGAATGATATTAATTCGTGTATATCTTGGGGTTTAGGCCATGTGACTATACATTCGATCTTCTTTGGGTCTACCTAAATCCCATCAAAGCAGATACTATGTGACCCAAATACTCTATCTGATCTTGAAAGAAACTACTATTTCCACAATTTATGTACAATTGATTTTCCTTCAAGAGTGAAAAGACTAACTTTAGATGTTCCTTATGCTCCTCAATGTCTTTGCTAAACACTAGAATATCGTCAAAAAATACTACTACACAATCTTGGTGTTTAAGAAAGATTTGATTCATCATTCTATTGAAAGTATTTGGAGCATCAATTAATCTAAAAGGCATAACCAGGAATTCATAATGCCCCATTTGAGTTCAAAAGGCAGTCTTGGAGATATCCTCCTCTACCATGCGAACTTGATTGATAACTAGATTTAAGATCGATCTTAATAAAGACCTTGGCCCCTTTCAATTTGTCTAAAAGGTCATCAATCCTAGGGATTGGGTATTTGTTCTTCACTATGATTTTTGTTTAGTGCATGATAGTCTGTGCATATTCGATAAGTTCCATTTTTATTTTTGACCAATAAAACAGGTGCCCCATAAGGAGAACTAATGGATCGTATCGATCCTCTCTATATTAATTCCTCCACTTGCTTTTGAATTTCCTTTTGTTTTAATCTATTGACTCTATAAGGTGCCTTGCAAGGTGGAGTAGACTTAATATTTGGCTGAGTAGCCATTAAAGTCAAATATGTTTTATCACAATCTATCTCAATATTATACTAATGTCTCCATGGCATTCCTACGATGATATCAACTCCTTGTAGGAGTGCTACTAGGAAGTCTCATCTATCTTTGTAAGGTCTAATTGAAATCTCTAGGTCCTTGACTTCTCTAGTACAATTATACTTCATCTTTGTGAAAGCAGCTTTAACTTTATAATGAGATGGGGATGAGTCTAGGTTTAGCTTTGCTAAAGCTCTTTTTGACATGAAGTCATGTTGCTCAAAGAGAGATAGAGAGCAACGGAGCACAAAACATATGAATGAATGTGAGAGGGTGAAAGTTTCATGTGATGGAGGTTTTACAAAGGGTGATGCTCTACTGAGGCAAGATGTAATTTGACTTGCTAGCATGCACACACACAAGAGAAAGAGTGAATCTAAAAGATTAGACAACAATGAAACAATGAGAGAGTTCAAGATAGGTATGAAAGATTGGACAATGATGAGAGAAAGAGAGAGAGAGAGAGAGAGAGAGAGAGAGAGAGAGAGAGAGAGGACAACGATGAAACAACGAGAGAGTTCAAGATAGGTATGAAAGATTGGACAATGATGAAAAAGAGACAATGATGAGAGAGAGAGAGAGAGAGAGAGAGAGAGAGAGAGAGAGAGAGAGAGAGAGAGAGAGAGAGAGAGAGAGAGAGAGAGAGAGAGGACAATAAATGAATAGCAAGCATGATAGAAACAAAGAGAGGGAAAAGAGAGCAAGAAAGAGAGAATACAAACCTGATGATTGAGCCTTGAAGGAACAAATTACAATCAATTATAGTGTACTATAGCCTATCAAGAAAAGATTCAAAAAAACCTACATTGTGGCAATGATGATCTTTGCATCCCTGCTCCTTCCCAATGTTGCCACAAACTACCCATCCTGCTTCACAACATCATTTGTGATCTTTTCGGTAGCTGATTTTCATAAATTTTGCAACAACCATATGCAAGAGGATAGTTTTCGTTAGAAGTCTTGGTGCATACTATTTTGGGGAGGGGTGGTGTCATCATCGAATAGGTTTGAATATGGAGTGGATGGTTTATTAAGGGTGTATTTGTGTTGTCATGCAAATCCTGGGGGAGTGCACTACTTAGAAACCCTATGTATCAAGTGCGTTCAAGGGGTATTAAAAAAAACCCTCAACTAAAATTCCCCCCCAATAAAAACACCCCTCTTTACTTATGAACTAAGTTATTTTTTTCAAAAGTTGAATTAAAAAACCTCTCCTGTTATTGTAAACCTCTTAAAATTTTCCATAAAGTTAAATTAAAATACCCCTCCTTTTGAATGCACGTGGTACATTGAAATTTTATGAGGTGAACCCCCCGAGTGCAAATCCAAAGGGTTGAAGCGGGAGTGGAATGTGTCCTTTGATCTTCCATCTATTGGAATGAGGAGTCATCCTACACTTACCGACTCTCTCATCTAACAACCCTTTCTCCAAAAATCCTTCTTCCTCACATGTGGTAGCTCTTCTCTTCCAAGCAAGCCACCTATCCTTGCTTTTTCTTTCTTTGTCCCTAGGTAATAGATAGAATATATGTTAGTCATATAGATGATGTATAACTTATACATTGTTAATATCAAGGGTAACCCCTAGGATACCTTAGGGCAAGCGATCACAACTTGAAACCCCACTAACAATCAAGTGGCATTGACATGTGTTACCTTGGTGGAGGAAATGATGGGCACCTCACATGCCATGTGCATTGCCATGATAGAGGAATCTAATTTTGTAAACCTTCTTGAGTTCATAAAGCCTTTTTCTTGCATCCTCACTTGGAAGATATGAAAAGCTTTCCCTTTATTGAAAGAAAGATTATGTTCTTGGATTGTAAACTGGTAAGCTTCGCCATATGGTTGCCTAGTTTTGTAAGTCTAACTCTATTTTGAAGAAAAGAATGGACTTTTTTAAGCAGATAACTATTTACTCTAGTTTTGTATGTCTTCTTTACTCTATTTTATGTTTTTGTATTGCTATGCATTAGCATGGAAATGTGTTTTTTGTTCTCAGAGCATGAATGCTATCCTTATTTGGATATAGAAATGCAAGCTGTTAATATGATCTTGAGTGCAAGAACTCGAGGTAGGGAATTTAGTTGGCTCATATTTTTAGTGCAAAATACTTACTACTCAAGTAAGAATGTGTCTATTTCTTGAGCTTGGAGCCATTGTAGCTCAGTTGTATTATGTAGGATGTTGGTAGCTTCTTATGCACATGGGTAAAAGCATGCTATGTAGTATGTACTATTGGCAAAAATGTACTCCTGCATATTAGTACTATTTCAAAAGAACTCAAGTTGATGAATACACACATTATCATGCACACACACAAGACAAACTTAAGATACGTTCAAAAGCTAAATCTTTTAGAATCATTACATGTTCTGGTCTGGCTTTCATTTTTGGGCACACGTAGGTTAAGGATATTGTCAACCACCTCATTCTCAATGCGACCACTAGCCACCTCATTCTCATTTTGACCTACAACCACCTCATTCTCACTATGACCTCCTCATTGGTTCAAGATTTTTTCAAGCATCTCAGTACATCGGCCAGTTGCTTGAATTGTTGAAGGTTTCATTTCTTCATACAAAGAAGAAGTGCATCTGGGCTAAAGAGCACACATCGACCGAAGGATTCTAAACCAAAAGGTAACTATTTGAGTCTATGTGTGTGTGTGTGTGTGTGTGTGTGTGTGTGACTCTCTCTCTCTCTCTCTCTCTCTCTCTCTCTCTCTCTCTCCTCTTCTTCTTTCTTGAGTTTTTCCTTTGCATATGATTGAACCGTGATGCTATTGTAAATAGAAGCAAACATGTCTCCAAAGAAAAAACTTGAGGTCACTAGGAAACCAAATTCAATTATGAGTCATGAAAAATAACAACGCCGTCATGAGTTGTCGTTTGCAACATGTTATCTAGATTTTTTGCTACTCCTAAATTTTGCAACATGAAAAATGACAATAAGTCAACGAGTTGTCGTTTTCAACATGTTATCTAGATTTTTTGCTACTCCTAAAATTTAATCAATTTTACAATCTTTTGGTGACATTAAAGAGACTAATTTGATAACTTTTGCAAACTAAGTACACTTTTGACTTTTTTTTTAAATGTACATATTGCTAGTTTAAAGGTGGGATTTTTTTCCTTCCATGTCAAACAAAAATAAATAAAAAACCAAGTCAATGACAAGGTACAATATTTTAAGAGCTACTAGTAATTAATGCATGACTATGTAATGTATAACTTTATCCTTTACTTAGAACTACAAAAATATACTTTATTTTCTATGATAAATTAGGGAATTTCATCTCAATCATTGTAGTTCATCCCAATATTTGAATTAGAGCATTATTTATATGTTAAGATAAATAAGTTTGTGGAATCCATGCTCATAAAAGAGGCTTATTGAAACTCAAAATGTCTCTAGAATTAGATAAGAACTAAAGTATCTAAAAGCTCAAAGTGTAGAGAAGAAAGTAATACACTCTATTGCCATTTGGACCAAATGGTTCAATTTTGACCTAATAGTTAATGTTTAAATGGTGGTAAGTTTTGGGATTTATCAATTTACTTTATCAATCTAAGCGGCCATCAAAAAAGCATAGCTTGTAGTTTGTAAGTAAATTCCAAGTCATGAAAAAACAACAATTGTTGTTTGAAAATAATGATGTGAACTTGGCTTCTGGAATCCTAAATTTCATGTTGACTGATTGATTATTTTGTTGATGGAGTGAACTTTTCATTCAAAAAAAGGTGGAAAGGAAGTGGTGGAAAATGAGTGAAATCTCACTTTCATTAATGGAACTTTTGGTGCCAAAATATCCCGCCGATGCAAAAACATTTTGTCAAAAAATTCCACCAACAGAAAAATTTCCATTTGATGAAAAGTTTCCATCAATGGAAATTATTTCTGTCATCAAAATCGAGATTCCAAATTCCAAAATCCACTTGGATTCTAGAAACCCAAATTTTATATTCCCATCGATGAAATTTTTTGACGAAATGTTTTTCCATCGGTGGGAAATTTTGCCACCAAAAGTTCCATTGGATGAAAGTGAAATTTCACTCATTTTGGACCACTTCCTTTTCCCCATTTTTTGGATGGAAATTTCACTCTGTCGATGAAAATATCAATCCATCACAAATTTTAGCATTCCAAAATCCAAGTTCACATCACAATGGCTTGATTTGAAACAAAATAAATTGATAAACTTAAAATCCTGACAATTAGATCAAAATTAAACTATTTGGTCCAAATAATATAATATGATAAATGTCTTTAGTTAATATCTAAAAACATCTTTACATTCAACAAACCTCTTCTATGGTAATGAACTCCATATAACTACCTATGTTAATATTGAGATATTCTTAAATGCAAGCATTGGATTAGCATTGTATAAAAAGAAAGAAATTTTTAAAGACAATGCATTCCTATAGGTTTATGGATAGCACATTACATACATCACGAAGTTTGGAAAGATATATTGGTACAAGATTTGAGGGCAACATTGTTGGAAGTAAATTGTATAAAACTCTTTTAACAAAATTTCTCGAGGGAAAGATGATTCAAAGATGCTTGAAAAGGAGAAAAATAAAAGAAAAGTGGAATTCATCAATGTGTTGAAAGGTTTAAATTGCAGGATGTAGAAATTCTTGTGTATGGATTTTAGTTTAAAAAAATTGGACAATTAAGAGCCGAAAAACAATTGATATTTTAAAGCAAAATGATGAATAGAAGAGTTTCTCCTCCTTTGTATTTTGTCATGTTTTCCAAATTATAGGTTAGAACACTTTTTCCAATTAATAATATTGGGTGTTATTAGGTTTTAGAGTAAGATGTAAGTAATGTTTTTTCCATAAAAGTGAAAAAGATGTTTGACATAAAATTGTGTATTTTGTCTCCATAGTTTGGAAAAGTGTACTTTTTTTTTCAAAAAAGGAGTAATGTTATCATTTGCATCTATGACTCCATGTTTTTCTCCTTCGAGCCCAAATGGTGGAAATTTCCAAAAGAAGGAAATAAGGTGCTACAAGTGCAACAAGGTGGGACATATAGCAATTGAATGTCTAGAGAGAAAAGAAGACTCCAATGACAAAAGTACATATGATCGAGAACAAAGTAGCCAAGCAAGAGGGAGACACAACACCAAACCACTCCAAAGGTGGAGGTAAGTATAGCTATCATTCTCTTTTGAGAATGAAAGGTTTTATTAATGGTAAAGAGGTCATTATTCTACATGATGAAGCACCTGTGAACTAGGCATCAAAATCGACGGAAGCCGGAGGGCTTAACCATGTTCATAGGCTGAACAAAGTAGTCAAAACACTTTTAAATTGAATGATGGAAATGGTGAACTCAAAAGGATGAAGCTGAAGCCTCAAGCTCATGAAAAAACTTCTTGCAAGTGAAGTAGAGATCCATATAGTGGCTCTTTTAGGAGTGCCACTCGTAGCATATATGACAATAATCAATTTTAGAGCACCTAACAAGAATCCAAGTTTGTTCAAGAGTTGGAAGGTTACGCCCTCCAAAAATATAAAGAGTTCGAAGGTTACACACTTCGAGCGATTTGCCCTTCTTTCTTTGTTCATGCAATATTTGGATTGTCTACTATTGTTTTTCTATATTAAGCAATGATTTGTGAGATGTTGCTGGGCAAAAAGTCACTAGGAATGGCATGTTTCCTAAAACATGGAACCCAACAAGGGTTGTCCACTAGCAAGCCCCATTGTTAGTAGAAATAGGTGGCCTATTATAGTTTATAGTGTCATTGCTAAATAGTCTCAGCTTATATTATTTGATTTAACTATCATTCAATTGACATAAAGCCACAACATTGTGTGGGTTCACTACTAGCATTTTCACAATTGAGTGACAACATATCCTTAAAATTGATATGCAATAATTACAATCTTGTTTTGATGCTTTTATCTCTGTTTTTGTAATCCTTAGTTCCATGTCTCCTAAATGCTTACCTCCATGCTAAGAACGTATCTTAGGACCTCTTTGCTATTGTTTTAACACTTATTCTTACCCTAATAGAGGCCCTTACTCTAACACCACCTAACCGTAGTATCATGTCTTCTCTACGTTGAAAGAGTAAAAAAGAATCACAAATGGAGTGAATTATAATAATGCTCACAACAAATCATGGTATCTAATGTATGAGAGGTATTGTGTTTTCCTAAATGATACCTTGAGGTGAAATACAACTAGCTACACATGAAAGGGATGGTCCTTTTTTGCCTCCACTCAATCACATCTATGAACTTTTATCCACTACTACCATTTGGTCAAGTTAGGTAGGATGGTGCTCCCCAAGATGGCTTGATCTCAAATTAGCATATTACAATGTCTGCATGTTTTATTACTAGAAGTAGCATAAATGTCGAAGATAGGGAGAAGATATGAATTTGATATAAATATATGCAACATTATCAGCAAAGTTCACATATGGCTTTGCCCATTAATGTCCTAGTCCATATCAAGGGTTAACATCTAAACCTTACAAAAAGGTTCATGGCTTACTAAGTGGTTGTGTACATTGAAGTGCCATGGCATAGCTGAGCGTCCTCTACTTCAAGCAATAAAAGGCCCATTCGAATTTCGCAATACAAAGCATCAGGCAAAACTCCAGTCTTCACTGTGACTGGCATTCAGTAATCCGTTGAAATTCATAGTTTTCGATCACAACGGAGGACTGAGGCCTGTTGGTTGTGACCAGTGTTTGTTGCATCCGAGGCTGTCAATGTTTCAAGCCTTTAGGACGCAATTTATCCCAAACTCACAATGTGCCCACATTCTACGAGTGTACGCAAGACAAGCATACCCAACGGTAAAATTCTCGATTGAAATCGAGCTGCCATTGAGGGTTGCCTTTAATTTTAAAGGGCAGAATTTAGATAGTTTAGACATGAATCCTGGATTCCCGTAATTGTATAATTTTTAGGGAGTTCTATACTTCAATCCCAGTTAAATCTTAATATTACCTTTAAATTCAAATGATCAAAAAAGTATTTTTTGGAGCACTAATCTAGAGAGCACGAGAGAGAGCCAATGCCCAAACAATCCTTCATAGAAAGTGAAACAAAATTTGTACTTTTCAAAAGAACTTAGATTGGCTCGAGGTTAAGGTCTTTCCATAATTTCTTGTACGTGAGCCCTCTTTCTGAAAAGTAGAATAGGTTGGGGGCATTGTCAAATGGGACATTTGGTGGTACATCAAATGGGACATTTGGTGGTACATCAAATGGGAGCTCGGTTAGGGAATTAGCTCTACTTGCTACTCCAATTGATAAGGTGCTTCTTTTTGTCTGATGGTGCTTCTAGGCTATTGGCTTGCTCAAGACGGTAGGTAGTAAGTGCTCTTCATGGACATGATCATATTGCTTAATTAACTCTCCAAGCTCTCTACTTATTGAATTGGGGGTGAAACTAGGGAACTTGCTCCACTTATGGCTACTTCTCTGTGTGACTAGGTCATTGCTCAGTCCCCTACTTGGCTCGGCGGCTACCATGGGTATTGGCATTCTCTTAGGGCTTCACCTAATGGTTAGGTTGATGAGGATGGGATGGAAGGCAAACACTATCCACAAGCTTCTATTAGAGGACACGGAGGTGGGCACCAAGTTAACAATGAGTTTGCAACTTTGTGCACCCTCCAAGCAAGTCAAGAAGCTTAAGAAGAATGGAATTGCCGAAACGACATTGTTCCCAGACTCGATCGCAATTGTTTTGGCCCTTTGTGCACCCTTAAAGCGCATTAGAAAGTAGAGAAAAATGGCATTGCCCAATTGGCATTGTTCCTAGACTCATCCACAATTGTTTTTTACACACATGCCCTCGACACTTTCTTGGTGCTCTTTTCAATGTAATATACTCGTATAGAAATTGGTATGGCCACTCCCTTATGCACTTTTAAAGCATAAGTATACATGGTCAGTGTGTTGAGAGTTCACGCTCAACATCATGTGATCATGTGTGCATAGCACCATCACGTGATCATATGTGCATAGCACTAACCTTATAGAGTGATATAAAGGAAAGGGTTAGATCCCCTTACCCTAACCCTAAAAGGATTTTTATATATTCTATTTTTTAAACTAAATCTAGTGTACAGTTAGTCATTTGTGGTGTGCTCTCTAGCTATGCCTTCTCTCCTCATCTCCACTCTTCTCCTCTCCCCTCTTCATATTTTGTCATGGTATCAGAGCTCCCTTGCCTTCCGCTGAGGCATTGCGATCTGTATGCGAGAGTATGAGAGAGTGTAATAGTTTGAGAGATTGAGAGACCGAGTTTACTCTTTTGTGAGAGAAAAATTCCGTTGAGTGATAGAGAAATT
Source organism: Dipteris shenzhenensis (assembly GCF_047967505.1). NCBI lineage: Eukaryota > Viridiplantae > Streptophyta > Polypodiopsida > Gleicheniales > Dipteridaceae > Dipteris > Dipteris shenzhenensis. Next base: position 6,325,151 of record NC_141626.1, read on the forward strand.
TCCGTTCATTTGAGAATAATTTCTGCTCATTTCATTGAGAGATTTCTGCTCATTTCATTGAGAGAAATTCTTAGTTCATCGAGAGAAAGAAAGAAAGATTTCTGTTTCAGAGCGAACGAGAGAGATTTATTTCCTTGAGAGCTTCAAGAGAGAGACATTTCTGAGTTTTGTAAGGTACTCTGATTGTGAGAGAGACACGGAGAGATCTTGTTCTTCATTTTGAGAAGTTCTTGAAAGGTTTGAGGACTACTCAAGCCTTATCACCAAGCTCCGTGCGACCAGGTGACTCCGAAGGCAAACCTTCAACAAGCAAACTCCAAGAGCTACCCTTAGCAAGCAACCTTGTGACTTCGGCTTTGTAGTCCTCAGCTACAACATAGTCCAAGCCTCTCCAAGCGATAGCGCTCCACTGCATGCAAGCCATCAACGATAAAATCGACTTCTGCTGCTCACGGGCCAGCCTCTCCAAGCGATAGCGCTCCACTATAAGCTCTCGACTACTCTAGTGCTCATAGCTCACAGCCATCAATGGCTAAGCTCTTTCGTCCAGCAACCTTCAACGAGAAACTTTGTTTGTAGCTTCTAGCCATTAGAAGACTTCGATGCCTTCTGATCTAAAGCTCCAACGACTGCAACAGTGGCTCTAAGGCCCTCCAATCGGCAATACCTCTCATCGCCGACCTCCCATCACCATAGCTTCCAAGCTCCAAACTCCCTAAGCGGACGGCTCCTACGACAGCCCACACCAAGGCCGCTCAACCAGCTTGCCATCGGCCTAAGCTTCCATCGCGACTCCTTCAACGAACTCTACAGCCATCTCCTTAGCTCTACGCTCAACCGCCTCCACGAGCTCACGGACAGCAGTGCCAACAGAATCTTCTAGTTGCCACCGTCTCCATCCGTTGACCATCACAGACGATGACAGAATCTTCGAGATTCCATCGGCATCTCAGAGAATCTGACAAGCCACTTCCGATCGCCCTCCTAGCACCATGTGGCAGCAAGGGAGGATATCTTATCCTCAACCTCACCACACATTGAGGTGTGGTCAGCCAAGTGACACATGGCCTGTGTGCCACGTCATTAGCTTATCCACATTGCCACATCAGTAACTGCCATGTCAGCAGCCCAGCTCAGCTAACACATCATCAGTGCCACATAAGCAGGCCCACATAAGCAGGCCACATCACCACTACCACATCATCACTGACTGCCACATCATCATCGAGTGCCACATTAGCAGGCCACATCACCTGTGCCACATCAGTAATCCACATCATCAGTGCCATGTCATTAAGCCACGTCATCAAGCCATGTCATCACTACCACATCACCTCTGCCACCTCAGTAGTCCAGTCAGCACTAACCTCTACAGGCACATGCAGTGCTTCACAGTCACTGCATGTGACTAGTCCTACCACCTCAGCACAAAGCTTCACTAGCACACCTCTTGCTAGGCATAGTGCCACATCATCACTGCATGTGACTCACAGTGACACATCATCATTGAGCACATTTGCACTCCTTTTGCCCCTCCACCTAGATCAAGTCGTATCTCTTGATCCAGGAAGAATTTGAGGGTGCTCCAAAAAGGAAAGTCGCTCGTTTTTTTGCGCTCTACGTGCTCGTCACATCATGCGCACATTTTGGTGCAAGTTACACTCACATTTGAGCCTCGCCAACAAAACCACTTCCTTCATGCACATTTGCCTCTACATCGATGCATCTGACCCAGCACTTAAAAAGAACAAAAGAAAAGGAATTATTTGCTGTTCTTTCTTTGATCGACGGTTGGTTTAGATCTAGATCAGAGTAGACTAGATCGCCATAGAGGGGACGCTTTGAATTTCCCCAAGTTGCCAATCTAAGCCATGCCCGAAATTCCTGACTAGTACCTACTTGGAGTCAGTCCATACGCTCACATACGGTTTCACATCATTACATTACCTAAAACCTTACGTTCATCAGTTCAGTGAGCAGACTTCAGAGTTCAGAGGCATTGCAGATTGATTCACTAGGCAGATAGCATTTGATTTCACACACACATGCCACCATTGTAAAGCCTATTCGGCTATCTCATGGCATCGTGCACATCATTTCAGCCTTGTAAAGCCTCTTGGCTATTCTCGGCATCATTGTCACAAGCCTTGTAATACACATCGGATTTTATATACTGCAGTTCTATCTTCACCGACGGTACAGAGATTTCACTTGGCATAGTCAGTGTATTTGTAGTTGATTCATACAGAGATTTTCAGGACACTTTTTGAGTACATTTCTTGCACCATGTCAACTAGCAACCTCAATCTGGAGGCATCTGCTAAGTTAGACAACTCCAATTACGGTACATGGAAATACCGAATGGAGACCATTCTTGTACTTCAGGACAAATGGGAGTATGTCGATGGGTCTACACCTAGACCATTGGCTGATCTAGACACCAGTAGTTCTACTCCATCTGTTGTCATAGCACCAGCAACAGAATCTACATCAGGATCTACATCTACACAAACAGTTTCTACACCAGTAGCAAATCCTGCCATTGCCCGAGCTCAAGCAGAATGGGATAAGAAAGACAAGTATGCCTATCAGCTGATCAAGTAGAATGTGCAAGATGTCATGCTAGGACAACTTAACATAGTCAAGACATCAAAAGAAGCATGGGATATGTTTGCAGCTCTCTAGAATCCAAGAACACATCCAGGATTCTCACCCTAAGAAACCAGATCAACCAGAGTTTCCGCAACAGCAATGAAACTGGTCATGCTTATGTACTCTGCATAAAAGACTACAACAATCAACTTGTAGCGATAGGAGAGACTATGAGCCCCGCAGAAATGGTTCAAGTCATTCTGAATGGACTAGGAGAAGGATATGAGAATCTAGTCTAGAGTATTGCCATCCAATGGCAAATTCTGACACTGGAAGAAATTCAATCAGTCCTACTTGGTGAAGAACTCAGGACTCAAGCCATTCAAGCACGTAAAGGTCATTCTAATGATTAGGCATTCACAGCTTCAAACAGAAGCAGAGGCAAAGGCAGAGGCAGAGGTAGATCATACCAGAAAAGTGGTCATCATCAACAAAATCAAAATCAGCATCAGCATCATCCTCAGCAACATCAGAATCAGCAAAGGAAATCATTCCAACCGAGGAAGATTCCAAGGACGAGGGAATGCATCCACCAATGTGTCAAACATTCAGTGCAACTACTGTCACAAGTTTAGACACTATGAAAGAGATTGCCGCAAGAAGCAGTACGACCAAGGCGGTCAATCCAGCAGTAATCAAGGGAATTACCGAGGCAGAGGAAATCATCATGGTGGACATTCTAGTCACAGTCATTTTGCAAATGAACATGGAAATATGTTTCTTGCAAGCAAGAAATTGCATCAGACTGATACAGTGTACCTAGACACTGATTTCAATCCCAAAGAGGATTACAACTATCAAGTCGAACAAGTGGAACAGGATCCTTGGTACATAGACAGTGGTGCATCATCTCATATGACAAATCATTAGGAATGGTTTACAAAAATGAAGCCATTAGAAGGTCAGAAAAATGTCATCTACACAGTAGATAATACACTGAATCCAGTTCAAGGGACAGGTGTTATCCCTATGAACAATTTCACTGGTACAAAAGGATTAGTCAAAGATGTGCTTTATGTTTCGAAGCTCAGCAAAAACCTTTTGTCAGTAGGTCAAATGACGGAACACAATTACAAAGTCATCTTTGACGATGATGAATGCACTATCAGAGACAAATCCAAAAGATGTCAGCTAGTAACAAAAGGTGTCAAGGAAGGACGCTTATACAGAATGCTAGCTACAGTACCAAATAAGCATGCCATGTCAGCTCAACCGCAACAAATGCCACTATCTGCAAAATGGCACAAGAGATATGGTCATGTCCACTTCAAGTACTTGTTAGTTCTTAGGAATCAGAATATGGCAATTGGGATTCCGAAGCTATAGTTTCTTGGAAAAGTTTGTGAAGCATGCTACTTCGGCAAACAAAAGCGAACCAACTTTGTCAGAAGTACCTCTCGTGCATGAGGTATTCTCGATTTGATACATACAGATGTAGGGGTTATGCCCAGACCCGCAGCATCAATGGTTCACATTAATACTTGAACTTTGTCGACGACTACAACAGATATTGTTGGGTCTACTTTCTGAAAGAGAAATCTGAAGTGTTTTCCAGATTTCAAGAATTCAAAGCCATGGTAGAAAACCAGACAGGCAGAAAGATCAAGGTCATGAGATCAGGTAGAGGAGGTGAATACATGTCTTCAGCATTCATGAACTTTTGCAAAAATCATGGCATTCGAAGACAATTCACATGTGCAGATACTCCTCAGCAGAATGCAAGAGCTAAAAGGAAGAATGGGACTTTAGCAGACACTGCTAGAGCAATGCTTAGTAAAAAAGTAAAAAGCATCTTCCGAATCAGTATTGGGCAGAAGCAATAGCCACTGCTAACTACTTGCTTAATCGGCTTTCTACCGAACCAATACAGGGTATGACTCCTTATGAAGCAATCACTGGACACAAGCCACGCATTGGGCATCTCCGCATATTTGGTTGCATAGCATATGCCCACATACATGATGATCATCGCAGGAAATTGGATGCGCAGTCACACAAATGCATCATGGTTGGCTACAGTGAAGAAAGCAAAGCATACAAATTGTATGACCCCATCAACCGCAAAGTCATTATCTCCAGAGATGTAATCTTTAATGAGGAATCAGAATGGAAAACCTCACCTACACAGTAGATAGAAGCATCGACTTCACAGTCATCTACAGAATAGGCTGATGAAGAAGAGCAAGAATTGCCAACAACACCCCAAGCAGAGCCACAGCAGCTCAGACGGTCTACTAGGGAAAGCAGACCACCATTGAGATTGAAATATGCTCAGAAAGGAAAAGCAATTCAGGTGGAAACCACCAACTATGCTCTTATGACTACCATCATGGCTACAGAAGAGCCAGTGTACTTCGAAGATGCAGTACACAAGCCAGAATGGCAAACTGCTATGAATGAAGAAATGGATGCTTTGTATAAGAATAATACTTGGGAATTATGTGACCTTCCACCAAGAAAGAAGGCCATAGCAAACAAATGGGTATACAAAGTGAAGTACAATCTAGATGGCAGTATTCAGAGATATAAAGCCAGATTAGTTGCAAAAGGATTTGCACAACAATATGGTCAGGACTATGATGAGACTTATGCTCCAGTAGCAAAGATGGATTCCATACGGTTCTTTATATCACTAGCAACACTCAGCAAATGGAATGTGTATCAGCTCGATGTCAAGAATGCATTTCTCAATGGTTATCTAGATGAGGAAGTCTACATGCAACAACCAGCAGGTTATGTTGAACTAGGAAAGGACAATAAGGTTTGCCATCTCAAGAAAGTCTCTACGACTTAAAGCAAGCACCCAGAAGTTGGTTCAGCAAAATCGGCAAATATTTTGTTGATCTGGGATACATGAAATCCAATGCAGATCATACTCTCTACTACAAAGTTCAAGGGGAAGACATTACTATTGCACTTTTGTACGTAGATGATCTGATTGTGAGGAAACAAGGATAGCTTCATCAAAAAATTGAAACAAGACTTATCTACAGAGTTCGACATGAAAGATCTTGGACTTATGCACTATTGTCTTGGAATTGAGTTCTGCAGAGATTCAGATAGCACATTCATGAGTCATCTCAAGTATGTTGATAGTCTCTTGCAGAAGTTTCATATGGCAGATTGCAAGATTGCAGCCACTCCCATGGAACAGAGTTTGAAACTTACTAAAGATTCAGAAAAGCCTACAGTCAATGACAGATACTACAGGCAGCTCATTGGATCTCTTATATATATGACAATCACACGGCCAGATATTTGTTATGCAGTAAGCTCACTAGCATAGTTTATGGCAAATCCAAAGTAGTCTCACTGGAATGCAGCCAAAAGAGTCTTGAGATACATCAGAGGTACAAGACAGTTTGGGATAGAATACAGAGGAAGTCATCCACGATTGCATGGATATTGTGACAGTGACTATGCTGGAGATCATGAGACCAGGAGATCGACACAGGGATATGCATTTTTCCTTGGTCAAGGTGCTATATCATGGTTGTCAAACAAACAGCCAACTATTTCTTTGTCTTTGACTGAAGCAAAATATAGAGCACTCACTATAGCTGCATGTGAGGCTATATGGCTTAGAAGACTATTGTCAGAAACAGATTACTTTGATGAGTCAAAGCCAACAACAATATGTTGTGATAATCAATCGGCTCAAGCATTGGCCAAAAATCTAATATATCACTCCAGAACAAAGCACATTGATGTTAGAGAGCACTTCATCAGAGAAAGAGTGTTACTTGGTGACATCACATTGCAGCATTGTGATAGCAAAGAAAATGTTGCAGATATCTTTACCAAACCACTCAGTAAAGAGCTATTTGAGAAACACCGACTAGCTCTTGGTTTGACACAGAGGAAGGACATTCCCATTAAAGGGGTGTGATGGAATGTAATGCTCAATCCTTCTTCGATTCCCCGGAATCATCATCTTGAGGGAAGGCCTACTTCATGATGTTGATCTTGAGGGAAGGTGTTGAGAGTTCACGCTCAATATCATGTGATCATGTGTGCATAGCACCATCACATGATCATATGTGCATAGCACTAACCTTATAGAGTGCTATAAAGGAAAGGGCTAGATCCCCTAACCCTAACCCTAAAAGGGTTTGTATATATTCTATTTTTTTAACTAAATCTAGTGTACAGTTAGTCATTTGTGGTGTGCTCTCTAGCTGTGCCCTCTCTCCTCATCTCCACTCTTCTCCTCTCCCCTCTTCATATTTTGTCACAGTGCCATGTCATATATATGGCCATTGACGTAGGCACTTTTAAACATAAGTATATATGGATCTAGGGTGAAATGTGTTGCTTCTGTGCATGCTTCCAGATTGTCATCAATCACATCTCGAGACACTAGGCTATCAAGCTCGCAATGACGTGAGGAAATGTCATCGTGTCAGATGACTTATCTCACAAGATTTGATGGAGCTATCACGACTGAAGGGACTTCCTATGCAGAGACCATAAGGAAAGGGAAGTGTCTAGTTGATGATGTCATGCTTGAATGTCTAGCCAAGGACCTGGAAGCACTCAATAATCGCAAGCAAGTGGCTCTAGTAACAAAAGTTACTTCGAAGAAGACTAAGGAGTATTCCATGTTGTGAGATTGTGGTATCTTCTTCTTCTTTATGGTGAAGATCCCTACTGAAGACAAGTTTAAGTGTTGGTTCAAAGAAACTTATTAGCCTAGATGCAAACTTATTGGAGTATCAATTATTGGTAGAGGCTTTTACCAGGTTGTTGTTAGATCAGAGTCTACAAGATCTTAGATTCTTGTGAGTGCTATGGGATTTAGGGGCAATTTTATTCATACTTCACCCTAGGAAGGACCCTATCCCCTCCTAACTTGCTTAAAAGCAAGATTCCCATGTGGGTGCATTTTCCAGACCTTAGTGGTGTTGGGTGAAGTTTTGTATGTTCCACCACCTGATCTCAAGAAGACATCTCCTTGAGCCTGCTTTCTCTAGGATCGCAAGAAAGAAGTACTTGAGATTTTAGAGCTCATGGGCCTACTGAATAAGTGGGAAGTCACAGTTAAGATCTAGTTTGGAAGATTCCCTAGCTCATGTTATATATGCAACCAATCAGGGAGCTTTGCAAAGGGACGTATTGCAAAGAAAAGCCAACAAGGAGAGGATAGCAATGGTGAGTCAGTGCCTCAGAATGGTGAATTGCAAAGGAGGTTTAGAATAGCAAGGCACAGAATGTTAAGTAGGTTAGAGATGGAGCCAAAGCACCCAGCATATGGATTTACTTGCAAGGTAAGCCTAGTAATGTTTTTGGTAGTTCTGGAATGGAACTAAATAATTTGGTTCCAACATACAAAGAGAAATTATGGTCATAGTCAAAAAAGAAGTTGCCACATGGTGACAACACATTACATAGTATCTAATGGTGGGCAATTCCCTAGTGATGTTGACCAGGAGAAAAGTGAAAGAAGTAGAGAAGTTAAAACCAAATCAGTTCAAGCCACGAAAAAGTTGGCAAATTCAAGATCCGGATACTTCACAAAAATGTTGGCATGTGCAAGGTCTAGATCTTTCACGAATCTTTATGTCCCATGGTTTGATGTCATGACTTCAATCCAATGGAGAAATAAATCTAGTAGGGTTATTGTTGTCGAGGAATCAGCTAGAATGTTCATGGCATGTGGTCCTTGTGGTAGTATAATGCATGCAAGAAACTAATAGTTGAGTCTTGTCCTGATATCCTAGCCTTATAGGAGGTTAAGTTGGGCAGGGACCTAATGAAGTTACTAAACTTTTCTAGTTACGAGCTATTCTATTCTTGTTCAGTTTGAGGGTGTGGAGGAACACTCTTGCTAGTTAAGCCCTTGCTCAACCTGCAGCCCATTTTCATGGATTTAGAAGGGAGATTATATAGTAGTTGACATGAAAATACAAGGTGAGTTCTTGAGACTAGTGTCTGTATATGCTCTATGCTCTTCAATTGATCGTACAAGATTATGGATTCAAGATTGAGTTTGGAATGGATAGTTGAGAGTCCTACTCTTGTGGTGGATGATTGGGACCAAATAGTTAAGGACTTTGATCGATTGCATCCAAGTTCTAGTGTGAGTGGAGAAGTGCAAGATGCCTGGGAGCTTTTGATGACAGATAGTTGTGAGCTGGTTGGTTGGCCTTTTTTGGACCATCTTGCTAGGAATGCAGATGCCATTACATGGAATAAGAAGAACAAAGGATACCACTGGAGAGCTCTACAAGATTGGATCACTTTTACCTCTCTTGCAAGGTAGATGGGCTAACCCTCAAGGTAAAGTGAAAGTCTTGTTTCAATATGTCTTCTCTGATCACACGCCTATCTTGTTTTCCTTGTTAGTTTGCTAAAGTTGAACCTGTGCTCATGGGGCTAATCCCTTATAAAGTTAATACTAGCCTTTTCGAGTCCCTTAGTTTACATGATCAGGGTAAGGAAGCCTGTAATAAGGACACATAAGGAGGGGGATTTATCAAATAGTGGCATAGGTGCATGCCTATGGTAAAATAAGTGTTCAAGGCTCGAGGCAGCAGAGCTAATGCCCTAGAAAGGAGAATGCATGAGTCTTTGGCAGGGAAAGCTTATATGTCAGTTATTGCCACATGGAGTCTACAATATCTACCACAGTGCTTTTGACATTGAGATGTAATCTAGAACAATTCCTTCATAGTATTAAGGACTATTAGTTTAAGGCAGCTCAAGTTCAGTCACAAACCAAATGGCTTACGCAAGGGGATTGTCCATTTTATTTTTAAAGCTGTCAAGGAGAAGAAGCAATGTGAACAAATCTATGATACAAGATTTTGAAGGTCATGACACTATAAATGAAGATATGATTGCAGAGGAATTAATTAAGCACTTGTCGTGTACTGTAGGTTCTGATCCAGTAAGGGTCAATGATGGAAACATGGTTCACAAGTTTCTTGATCCTTTGCATGAACATATTTTTCTATCATGCTCTAAAGGCTAGTGTCTTAGGCTGAGGTGAAAGCTATGATCTTCTCAATGGCCAAAGGTAAAGCCCCTGGGCTTGATGGCATTTTTGATTGAGTATTTTCAACATTACTAGAGCTATTGCAGGTTGAATTTGGCACCGTGTTGCACATATGTGAAAATCCAAGGGAATTTAACAGTGGAGCTATTAAGATGATTCCAAAGAGCAAATAGTTAGAGGCATTTGATACTCTTAAATGTGTTTTATAAGATTAGTGCAAAGGTTTTTGCCATGAGAATCAAAATTCTAATTGCTTAGTTATGCACCCAAAACATTTTAGGTTTATACATGGTGGAAATTTCCATAAGGTAGTTCTAGATTCTATTTGCTTCATAGATTATGCAGTGGTTTAGAACAAGACCTTTATGCTTATAAAAATTCATTTAAAGAAAGATTAATATTATATTAGTTGCAATTTCATATTGAGAACCCTTGAGAAACTCAAGTTAGGCTATGGGTTTGTCTCCATAGCGTGAATGTTGCTTACTAATTCCTCATCATCACTATCATTGAGTGGTTACCTACATGGTGGCATTGAGTTAAGGAGGTCTATTAGAAAAGGTTGCCCAATTTCTCCTTTTCTCTTTGCACTCATTATTCAACCATTGCTCAGATAGATTAAGCAATCATAAGGAAAAGGTGACACAAAAAAGGCCTCAAACTGCTTAATGATAAATTCTATTGTGCACAATTCTTTTGCGAAATGATAATCATAATTTGTTGGAATCCCAGCCTAGTTCGATTCAATTGTTAATGCAAATTTATGATGATTTCTCAATAGTTGCAAGTCCAAAAGATAATGAAAGTAAAAAAAAGGCTCTATGGATCGGTGGTGCTGGATGGAGAAGTTTAAATTCAAGTGGATGTAGTTGGAAAAAGTAACTACATACTTGGGATGCCCAGTTGGAGTGAGAGTCACTTTACAACATTGCTTTGCTTGGTTTCTTAATAAAATCAAAGATAAGTTTGTGTTGTGAGGTGGAAATATAAGAAGCCTTGTTTTTGGGCTACCAGACCATGACAAAGCATATTTTTCATCAATGCTCTATGTTTGATCAATGATCCCCTTTTCAAAAAACTCATTAATTAGGATAGAGAAGATTGTACAACTTTTTCTTTGGTAGCAACAACAACATATTATAAGGTAGAATACAATCACATTGTTGGAGGATGCTTGTGTCCTAGGCCTAGAAGATTTCATATCAAAGTCTACATTAGGTGCTAAGTGGATGTCCAAGTTAGACTCTGCACAACCTTAAGTAGAGCTAATTTGTTGGTGGATTGTTAAGGCTACTGCATTAGGTTTTAAAAGGAACAATCTCAAGTGGTAAGATGTTTGTTTTTATGGTAGATGTAAGGTAGAAGAATTTGGATTTGTCAGATAGCTCATTAGTAAATGGAAGTCAAAGTTAATCGAATCAATATGGGAAAGTGGCAGATCTCTGATAGGCGATGCCTCACTCGGCTTCTTAGTCTAGCTTTCAAAGGTTTTGTATATAGATAGCCAACCACCAATACACAAAAACTATAGGCTTGCTAGGGCTTTGCATAAGAAAGGTGTTAGAAAATTCTATGATATATGACACAAAAATAGATTGGCATGGTTAGATGTCATTAGACTACAGTGTAAGTTTTCTTAATGCAGAGGGAAGGTATTTTCTTGTAGGAAATTATTGGGGATATTGAGACTGATTGGCCTTCTAGTTGCACATCCAAAGAAATGCTTGGCTTGGATGGTTGGGTTAATGCAAAGGGGAAACCCCTTAATACCAATGAGGATTGGCATGAAAAGGAAGAAAGGGACTTTTTGTGCAGCTTAAGAGGAGATGGTTGCAAGTAGGTCCTCATGATTGGGAGGAAATTTGGCCCTCAGGTGTAGATGTATTTGTAAAGAGATATTATCTAAACGGATTAACTTTATGCTTTAGTTTCACTATGGTAACTTGCAATCTACCTGTGAGGGATTGACTAGCAAGATATCTACACGTGAATCTACTATGTGCACTTTGTGGTACAAAATTTGAATCCCAGTATCACTTACTATGGGACTGCTTAAAATTCCATGGGATCTAGACAATGGTTTTTAAAGCATCAGGAGGCTAATATTGACATTCGCATCAGTAAGGCAACAAATACCTTAGTATAAAAAGGCATTTTAGAATAGGCAACTATGGCCTCCACATAGGGGTATAACTATATTATGATGATCACAGTTATATTTGGTGTATTGACCAATGGACCATTTTGTCTTGAATGAGGGTACCTTATAAATTATGATGGGAATTCTCTCATGAGCCCATATTGGGGGAGTTTTCATAATGGCAGTTCAAGAGAGAGTAAGACATGGAGCATCTAGATACCTATGACTCAAACATTGGGGTGCCACATGATGCACCACCATCCAAGGTCGATAAGATTTGCTATTATAAATATCGTATGATGTTGTGACATCGATAAAAGTGGAGCTATGCTTTGAAGCCTGTAGTCCCACAAGTTAAGGTTCTTGTTCTAACTTGTCCTTGTGGGGTGGATGGATGCAGGTGAGTGGAGCTCCTTAAGTATCATTCAGTATTTTTAATTTAGCAAATTGAATATATTTTCAATCCCTCCGTGTAAAAATTATATTGTCACGTACTATCTTGATTGATAAGTCTAAGATGGATAATGTTTGTCTTGAAATGCACACGCGCACGCGTGCACACACACACACACACACACACACACACATGCATGCACACACACATTCCTAGGAAACAAACCATATAAAAACATAGGTGATGAGCTGTGAGGTTCTAGTGAAGTGTTTTTTGTCATGTGGAAACCAAAACATGGATTTATATTATAGTTGAAAATTCTTGAGTATTTTGGTGCGAGCATTTATTAAAAGCCTTTTTTTTTTCAAAGAATACAAAGACCTTGCAAGATTCATAGAGCCTAGCACCTCCTTTCCATCCTTTTACACTAAGACAAATACTTGACATACTACCCACATACTTGACATACTACCCACTGCATTTACAAGACATACCACTCATGTCAAATGAGCAAGTGTCCTTAACTCCATATCGATCCAAGTTAACAAGATTTACGTAGGTGAATCCTTTGTGACAATGCTCTTTGTGTGGTTCTTTGATGTGGAGGTATATTGGCATTATGGCATTTGCTATGGTGAATGTTTGAAGGGGATTGCATTATGGCACTTTCTTTGGTGACTATTAGGGGGTCAGGTGGCATTATGGCTCTTGCTTTGGTGATTGTGGTAGACCACTACCTCTAACCCCAGACAGTTGCCTTGCAACACTTTCTTTGTCATCTAGTGTCATAGCCTTGGGATGGCCTTTGGGATTGTCTAAGATGCCTCCTTCTAGCCAAGAATCAAGCAGTTGAATGGCTAGGTTTGTGTTTCTCCTTCCTTCATCTAGTCCTTTAATTGTTGGCTCCCTATTCTCTTCATCAAGGACCTCCACTCACCCTTCTATTAGAGGCTTTGACTTCATCATTCATGCTTTGATTGGAAATCTCTTCTTCACCCTTCATTAAACCCCCACTTTGTTTTGCTATAAGCGGAGTTACAGGTACCAACATAAGAAACTGGTCCATACAAGGAGCATACAAGCAAGGCATGTACTACTTCTACGAAGTCAATAGATTGTACACAAATATGTGCGGAATGCCTAGGACAAGGTCATGTTAGAAGAAGATTGTCCCCAATAGGAGGTTGCAGAAAATCATGGGTTGGAAAGGATTATAGTTCTAAAGTAGTTCATGTAATTGAACCAAAATAGCCTAAGGATATGAACCCAAAGACTCCTTTAGTAAGGGTAGTTAATCATTCATGAACTAAGGTGTCTGGACCAACTAATCCTAAAGAGGAACATAAAGTCCCTATATCTAAAGAATGAAATGAGGTTGACATATGTTGAGTTAGTGCTGCATGGAGACACACCTTGTATTTTCCACTTGGCTTCATATTACCACATTGGCAATATAGGGGGACAAAGGTATATTCCATTGATATCTAGTAGTAGGGACTCCATGCATTGATCCCATCATGCCCCATCTACCCAAGTTCAAGGCACATCCATGCTTGGAGTTTGAACATGGTGTTGTACTGGAACAAAATCTGTTCTTAAGGACTGATCCACGTATCATATTAAGTCTAACAGAGATGCCCAAAGAATGTATTTGACTCTTTCAATGCATTACTGAGAGCAATCACCCTACCTTGAGCAACTAGGCAAAATAGGAGGGCAAATGTGACATAGTCAAGGGTAGGTTGTTTATTAAATGGTGGGCTATGTCCCCTCTTTGCACTGCAAAATCTTTCCACAATTAGATGGAAAATGGTCTTTAAAGGCACTAGTTGCCCATTCATAAGATGATACCTCTCACATAGGGAGTCAAAATGTTTTACCACCATGAAGGCCTACGGGAAATCAAATAAAGCAAGAAGGCATGGCCCAAATTTTCATTTATTGTACCTTTTTGGTTTTCTAGCATTGTATTAGTTTTACAACATATATGCTTTTTCTAACTTGGTTGTATATTGAAATGTTAGAAAAGAAGATCATCAAAGCACTTGTAATCATTGTCAATGGTCCCTTCTCCTAGGCAGTTCTAACAACTGCCTTGAGTACAGCCTACCATCCACTATGAGCATACTAAGTTCATTGAACCAAGGATTTTGCCCATAGACCCATAGAAGTTGTCCAAAAACTCAAATAAGGCTAGAGTTTTAAGAGTCAAATTGAAAGAAACCTTTTGACAATCCTCTTCACTGAAGAAGCTTGCAAATATGTTTTTAAATTCCAAAAAAAAACTTTATATGCGATACAATATTGAAAATCTTTGCACAACTCCATATGAGCACACCAAAGTAGATAGTTTCCCACCAACGAAGGCATACTATACACATTTCTTCTCCATGCGTGTAGTATGAAAATTTGTAGATCATCACTTAAAGCATTTCTTAGGAATGCAAAGTTTGTGCATGTGCAATGGAAGATAGGATGCTTTAAAAATCCATGTCTAATAGGACCCATTAGATATATTGTCACATCTTGGATGGAAAGCTACTTTGCTATGAACAAAGAATTCATGCATAGAATAAAAAGAAAAACACTTGATGGTGGATATTTTCATAGGGTTTGAGATTCATACACTATACAAATTCTAGTAGATAATAGAAGGGATGAAATTTTTTCTAGCTATAACCACGTCATTAGACTTTGGAAGAACTATTCCAATATGCAAAGATACCACAGATATTGAGGATGGGAGCCTATGATATATGTGTAAGCTTCCAATGCCAAAGCTTAGAAACCATAACCAAATTAGGTCCCAATACATGTAACTATAGATTCTTCAAAAATTTGAATGCATTTTTTAATATGCTTCAAATCTTTTGTACTCTTAAGCACAATAGGTGTAGTAAGCCCCAAAATTCTCAAAGCTAAAGAAGATATATGGAAATTCCTATCACAATTTATGAGAGTTCCAAAAGATGTAAAGGATGTGAAGATAGTGGGAGAGAGGGAAGGAGTCTCACTTGTGGCTTTCTCACATGCACAATGGGGGAATACACACAAAGGTGGAGGCTGAAAATAGTTTGCCTCTTCTTAGTTGTGAAAGCCAAAAGAACTCTAGTACAAAGAAATAGAAGAACCCTATATGTGGGTCTCAAACCAAACTCAACTAACTAGGGTGCAATACTAACTGAGCCACGAACTAGTGTAGATAAGGATAGTTGTCATCCAGCTATTATTTGTGGGCGGTGTACCAACTGCATCTGTAGCTAACAAGTCGGTGACATAAATACACAACGGTCACCCTGGCATATCGCGAGTGGAGCTCGATATCTCAACACTCCCCCTCGAGCTCAATCCCAATTCCTGCACACCAAGCAGGTCTCTGAACTTGCGCAGCTTCTCTGCGCCTAATGCTTTCGTGAATATGTCAGCTACCTGATCCTCTGTGCTGACATAAACTAGATCAATAAGACCTAGTAAAACCTTCTCCCGCACATAGTGATAATGCACCTCAATGTGCTTTGTTCTAGCATGAAAGACTGGGCTCTTTGCCAAGTGTATATGCTGCTCATGTTGTCATAATAAATGACAACTGGCCCATCTGTAGACTGATGCATATCATAGAGTAGCTTATGCAACCAAGCTACCTCACATGCAGCCATTGCTGCACCCCTGTACTCAGCCTCTGTGCTGGACAAGGCAACTGTAGGCTGTTTCTTGTTGCTCCAAGTGACTGCAGCGCTCCCAAAAGAGAACACATACCCACTGGTAGATCGTCTATCAGAAATACTACCAGCCCAATCAGCATCAGTGTATCCATGCAACTGTATCTGAACCCCAGCCTCATAAAATAGTCCATACTGCAATGTGGACTTCACATACCTGAGTATGCGTCTAGCCGCATCCAAATGCGGTTTCCTTGGAGCCTGCATAAACTGACTTACCAACCCAACAGCATAGCTCAAATCTGGCCTGGTAATAGTCATGTAAATCAAACTTCCTACTATGCGTCTGTACATAGTAGGGTCTTCCAGAAGCTCACCTGCATCTGCGCTCAGCTTCACATTCTGCTCCAAAGGAACTGAAATAGGCTTATAGCCTGTCATCCCATATTTGGACAGCATGTCCAGTCCATACTGCCTCTGCAAGAGCTGTATCCCACTTGGTGATCTAATCACCTCAATGCCCAAGAAATAACGTAGCTCTCCCAAATCCTTCATCTCAAACTTCTGCTTCAATAGCATTTTCACATGAAGTATGTCTTCATCACTATCACCTGTGATGATCAAATCATCAACATAAATGACAAGCAGCATAGTCCCTTTCTCTGTTTTTCTCACATAGAGTGAGAAATCTACCTTGGAAATCTGAAAGCCAATAGTGACAAGATACTGTCCTATCTTGTCAGACCATGCTCTAGGTGCTTGCTTCAAGCCATACAAGGCTTTCTTCAACCTGCAAACAAACTCAGGATGAATAGCATGAACATAACCTGCTGGCTGCTCCATAAAGACCTCTTCTTGCAAATCACCATGCAAGAAGGCATTCTTTACATCCATCTGATGTAAAGACCATCCCTTTGATGAAGCCATAGCAATGGCTGCTCTTGCGGTTGCCATCCTTGCAACCGGGCTGAAAGTTTCTTCATAATCAATGCCATATGTCTGTGCATACCCCTTGACAACTAATCTTGCCTTGTATCTATTCACAGAACCATCTGCATTGTGCTTGATCTTATAAACCCACTTACAGCCAATTGCATTCTTGTCTTTAGGCAAAGGCACCAATTCCCATGTAGCATTTGCATCCAAGGCATCCATTTCTTCATCCATGGCTTTCTCCCATTTTTCATTTCCCATGGCTTGCTCAAAAGAAGTGGGTTCTAGTTCGTGTATCACTTTGACCATATAGGCATAGTGAATGGCTGTAAATCCATCATATTTCAGCCTATCCACAGGATACCTAAACCTGGTAGACCTGCGCAAAATAGGCTCACTTCCAGGTGCTCTCAAAACATCCCTGGTCTTCCTTACTCTAGGTGTAACAACAAAAGGAATACCCAACTCATCATCAATGCTCTGTTCTAAGCCACTGGATTCACCATCCACACAAGAGTGACCTGCATTCACATCAAACATGGGCTGATCTACCTTCTCTTTTCCTTTTCGTGATACCTGCATACCACTCTCTGCATTGCTTTGAGGAGATTCTCCTGATCTCAATCTGCCTGTCCATGGCGAAGTATGTGAACCACTACTAGACGACACTGCAGGTCCACTGATATTTTGTGATTGCTGCTGTGAATTCTGTGCAGCATTACCATTTTGTGCATCTACATCAATCATCACATTTACTAGTTTATACCAGTTGCTCATCTCATCAAAAACAATATCTCTGCTCACTATAAACTTACGAGTAGAAGGGTTATAGCATCTATACCCTTTCTGCTACTGCTGCTGCAGAGAATAACCAATAAAGATGCACTCCTCAACTTTTGGATCCAACTTGGACCTCAACTCATCTGGCACATGGACATAGGCAATGCAACCAAAAATTTTCAAATGAGAAATATCTGGTTTCCTACCAGTATACATCTCCTCTGGCGTCATGCCATGTATTGTTGCAATGGGAGTCCTGTTCATTATATAAACTGCTGTAGCAACTGCTTCAACGCAATAATAATCTGGTAGATCTTTTTCATTTAGCATAGCCGAAGATACCTCTCCAATATGCCTATTTTTCCTTTCTGCAATTCCATTTTGTTGTGGGGTATGACTGCATGAATATTGATGCTTTATACCATGCTCCTACAAGAACCTTGCAAACTCATTTGAGAGGTACTCTCCCCCTCCATCTGACCTTAGGCATTTTATTTGCAGGCCTGTTTCTTTTTCAACCATAGCTTTGAAAGCTTTGAAGTGCCCAAACACTTCACTTTTCTTTTTCATAAAATACACCCAAAGTTTTCTGCTGAAGTCATCAATAAATGTGACAAAATAGTGACAGCCACCAATAGATGTAGCTTTAGTAGTCCACACGTCAGAGTGGATTAATTCCAATGGCTTTTTACTCTCTTGAACATGCCTAGGAAAAGGTTTCCTTGCCTGTTTCCCAAATTGATAGGCTTCACAAACCTTGTGCATTTCTGCAACCTTGAATTTAGGCAATCCTGCAACAATATTTTGGGCTTGCATTGATTTAAGTCACTGTATATTAACATGACCAATGCGTTTGTGCCAGATATCAATATCTGCAACTACACCAGTCCCATGTGCAAACATTGCTGCACTCAATTCAGGCATGTCCGCATCCAACGTAAACATCCTGCCCTTCTTCTTTCCTTTTGCTATCAAGCGACCATTATTTTTCATATCCTCAACAAAGCATCCATGAGGATTAAATCTGACCTGCAAGCCTTGCTCAACCATCTGACCAACAGAAACCAGGTTCTTGGTGATGTTCAGGACATGAAATACATCAGACAAGTATTTCTTTTTCCCATCCTGCATAGACAAAGGAATTTTGCCAATCGGCACAATAGGATGTGCAGTATCATCACCAGTCTCCACAAATCCTGGTTTTTCCATTTTCCTTGCATCCTGCATCCATTCAGCATGACCTGTCAATGTGGTTTGACGTACCTGAGTCAACATACCAACATCATTGCTTTCTTCTGCACTTGTCACAGAATTTGTCATATGCTGCACCATAAACAAATGCTCATTTCTGTCATCACCCTGTCTACTAGAGGATGCATAATTGCCTTGCTGCAATTTTCCATTCATAATGTCATTCTGCTTTTTGTAGCAGTCTTTAGCCATATGCCCCATTTTACCACAATAGTAGCATTCAACATTGCTGTTTGAATTTTGGCCTCTCTGCCATCCACCACGACCTCTTTGGCTCCCCCTGCCTCTAGAGTTACCACGTCCTCCTGCATAGGACTGGTTTTCTTGCATTTGCTGCATATTCTGATTTCTACCACGGCCTGCAGATCGGCCTCCTCTACCTCTGTCTCTACCTCTGCCAGCATTTGAGTAGAAGACAGTTTCTTTTGAAGTTCCTACTGAAGAAGATGCACCACCATTTCTATGCTCTTCAGAAATTAGAAGAGCAATCAACTCCTCAAAATCAGGAAATTTTTCACAGACGGCAATGGATGTCCGGAACTGTGCATAATCCTTTCCTAGACCATTCAAGGTCACAGAAACTAAATCGTCATCATCCATTGGCGACCCAATGGAAGCAAGTGCATCCGCAATTTTCTTCACCTTCATGTGGTAGTCATTGATGCTCATATTTTCTCTCTGCACATTGTGCAGCTCCTGCTTGCTGCATTTTCTTGGCTTGCGTATTTGTGCTCTACATTTTTGCCAAAGTATCCCATGCCTCCTTTGGCATACTTGCATCCTAAATATGCACAATCATGGAGTCTGAAATACTGATAGACAGCCAGTACATAACTTTCCTGGCTCTCTCATGCCATCCTTTAAATGCCTACAATTCCTGTTGATTGGGAACATTAGGAAGAACAGGTTCTTCTTCATTTCCTGTAATGAACTCCCAATAGCCTTTTCCCATAAGGAAATTCGTCATTCTAAACTTCCATGCTTGGAAATTGTTCTTGTCAAGCTTTTCGGTGACAATCCGTGAAAGAGAATCAGATGCCATTTCAGAACACCGCAAAATATTCTGTCACTGCAAAAACCACAGCTTTTGCCTCACACGGGCAGATCTGCAAAACTGAAGAAAGTGGTATTTCACCACACAGTCACTTCCTAGTGACGATTTTGCATCAACAGGCAACAAGCATGAATCTGCAACTCCCAATATCTCTGCACACAGGCATACGACGCAATTTCTATGGCAACTTTTCATCGACTAGCCGAGCAGTGGTCGCACAGCCAAAACAGGGCCTTTTTCTGAGTGCCTGCGAAGAACTTCCGCCTTCAAAACGGGCCTCGAGATGGCCTTGAATTAGAAAAATAAAGTCACTCAGGGCTTTGCCCTATCCCACAGCATATACTCCACTCTCGCCACACTGTGAAGGGCGTCTCAATCTGAGATAGTGCACTCTTGCACTTTCGGTTGTGCTACCTGCAGAGATTTGCTCCCAAACTCGAAAAAGGAAAGCAACACTGGTCCTCTTACCAGGACACTGCGAACTTGGTTTGCTTTCTTGAGCTCCTTACCACGAACAAGACTCTGATACCATGTGAAGATAGTGGGAGAGAGGGAAGGAGTCTCACTTGCGGCTTTCTCACATGCACAATGGGGGAATACACACAAAGGTGGAGGCTGAAAACAGTTTTCCTCTTCTTAGTTGTGAAAGCCAAAAGAGCTCTAGTACAAAGAAATAGAAGAACCCTATATGTGGGTCTCAAACCAAACTCAACTAACTAAGGTGGCATACTAACTGAGCCACAAACTAGTGTAGATAAGGATAGCTGTCATCCAGCTATTATTCATGGGCGGTGTACCAACCGCATCTGTAGCTAACAAGTCGGTGACATAAATACACAACGGTCACCCTGGCATATCGCGAGTGGAGCTCGATATCTCAACAAAGGAATCATGGGGAGGAGAAATGGGAGGCCGTCATAAAACTTCAAAAAAAAAGTTTTGCAATTATCCTAATATGTATAAGGATACAACTTTCTACAATAATTCAATGCATTGTTGCATCACGATAAAGGTCCTCTTCTAAGAATATTCTATGTCTAGTACACAATCTAAGAGGAGAGGGAAAAATAGTAGACCTTTCTCATGCATATATGTGCATGCTTCTGTGGATAAGTAGTTGTGGATATGGTCCTCTTTGAAGAAGATTGTCTATCTAGCTTAAAGATAGAAGAGGGGTAAAAAAGAAAAGTAGACCTTTCTTATGCATACATGTAATCTTATTGATAAGGGAGATATTTGTACGATCAAAGTTGGATTCCTCTTACTTGATCACATACATCATCAGCAAATAGGTCAATGTATATTTCATTCAAGAAGCTTGGAAGAAATAATCCATTTATTTCAGAAGAGATGCCAGAACTTATTAAAGACTCTTATACTCCATGTCTTGAGGTGTATCATTAAGAGAGAATTATGATTCCATTAGCTTTATAAGATCTTAGGAAAATTTAAGGAATTTTGTATCATGATTTAGAATGTCAAAGGAAATATATGGATAGAAAACAATATATTTCTTTTCTAGATTGGGTGTTGATTGATAGCTTATAATTTTTATTATTTGTTCCTATCCATAAAATTTGTGTTTTCTAGGTGTAAAAATGTTTAATGACATAGAGTGTGGTCAATTAGGCACAAGCTCAAGGAAGGGATATTGAGTATGAAAAGTGCATATCTGAGAAGAGAAGGTTGATTGAGAAGAATATAAAACATATTTTTAAAGATGGAGGCATTATGATATGGTGGAATACCTACTTTAATGACAATATCTAACCCTTGAATGCTTGAAGAGTAAGAATGCCACTTTTATGAAATCCTTTTGGTCTTGAAAAAGTAGACATACTTATATACACGTGTATGATTTCCAAGTTATGAATGATACATGCCTAGATCTAGTATGCCTAACAAAGATGGAAATAGACATTTGGTTTGAAAAGGTTCCATCCTCAACCACACATCTTCTTGGCTCCTCCTCAATATTACCTCGCATGTGAATGGAGATTGCATTAGATATGTATAGGGATAACAAAGATAATGTTTTTTTGATGGTCCTAAGTAGGATGGAGGATGTACTTGTAGAGCAAAAGGATGTCTATCTTGTGGGTTAATGTTTGCTTCGGTGTAGCCATTTTTGGTGAGGTTTAGGGCTTTTTTTGTGTACAGATACCTTGCCTAACCCTTAACTTATGAATTGCTCCGAGGTCGGGGGCACCAGGGGGAGCATGGGGGACAGGACGATGCGGGTGCTAGGGTCATTGGGGGTGTGACAAGGGACGGTATAGTGTGGGTGGTATTCAAAAAACTTGGTCTTCAAGTTGTAGTATACATTTGGAACTTGAACATGAGACCAAAAGAAAAAGGAATAAAGGTTTGGAATGAGACCATTAAATCATTATAGATGCTATGTTGCATGTGAAGCATGCATCTTGAAAAGTATAAGATATTGAAATTTATTCAAAAACATCAAAATATAATTATGAACATAAATGCAACCAACTAATCATTCAAAAGTACACTACATGAGTTCTCCTCAACCAAAGGAAACACATAATTAAGAACATTAAATATGATTTAAGGGGCTTCCAATGTTGTGCTAAAATTATGCACATCCATTCAAGGGCATGTTATATGACTTTTTCTTGATTTGTTGAAAACTAAAGCCATGGATTATTTTTCCCTATTAGTTTTGTTAAGAGGTGAAACTTTTATAATCGTGTTGAAAGTTTGTATTCCTTCATAAAAATAAGGGTTTGAAACATTTGCCACCAAGATTTGAAGAGTTTATGAAAAAAATTAAAGTTTTCCCAAGCTTTACAACTTTTTCTTCAACATTGTAAAAATTGAAATAGGTTCTATCCATATTATGAAACTAAAAAAATTAAATCGATAAAATTTTGGTAGGATTTATATTAATATATAAGTATAGCTTCAATAAAAACATCCCTGACCAAAATTGATTGAAAAAATGGAATGCAAACTAGTGGGAATACTACAAGGTCATCTTAAGACATTGAGAGTTGGTAATAATGGTATCTAGATTTAACCTAGAATGGAAGAATTTGAAAATGTGCAATTTTTTGCATGTGCAAAGATCTTTCAATAAATCCAACACCATTTACAATTTTGTATTGTTTCTTTTTCCATGCAATTCCCTACTATATGACTCATAAGAATGTCAAAGGTAATTACACTTCATATTACATGTCATCAGACCCGATAGAATGCCCTTTGGCTTATTTGTGCTTGAAAGCATTTTAGACCACATTACAATTGCTTGGTGGAAACCGGTACATCCAATTTTGCTAATGTGTATTGCCAAAGGTGGGAAACCATGGTGGCTAAAAATTTGCTACCCCCATGCACATCTAAGGTTTTACACCACCTGCCTTGCAAGTCTTAGAATATTAAAGTATAATCAGCCTATTGTGCTACCTTACAACTTGCACCGTGCAAAGTCATCTTGACGTGACCTCATTCTTTTGGTTTGGCATTATCTTCTTTACTCGTGAAAGTTGTCTTCTATTCTTTTCTTGCCTCACAAGCTAGCTAGTCTCTATTTTGGTGGGTCTATTTTGGTAGTTCACTGATTGTCACCATGGCATCAATGGCAAGATGCAGTTTGTAGAGTTATTTAACAAATGTTCAGTTAAGGTTTGCAAAAAGAAGCTCACTTGAAAGAAAATGGAGCTGAATACATTCCACACATCTTGGATGATGGTTGGAATAGGACAAAATCCAATAAAGTGTACTATGAGTTTTTGTGCAACTTGATTAAACTTAAAGTACATGATTGTGACTCATAATTCTATATTTTCTTTTTACTATAAATGTAGTAGGGTTATTGGAAGCAACTAGTTCAAATGGATCAAGGTCTTAACTCCTTGCTCTTGAGAAGGGATCAATTGACATTACAGCTAATGAGAATGGAAACCTCTTAAGTGTAAAATCACTTAGATGATGTTGTACACTCGCCCAATTGTACCATGAAGGTAGTGTTCTCGTAGTGTTTCAAAAGGATTTTCATTATTTTCAACAGCAAGAAGGTAAATCTTGAGTTTTATTTTATGTCAATGTTTTTTCTTTCTACTTAACATAATTGATTAACATTACATGTTAATGGGTACTACAAAGAAGAGAAAGCACAATTGAATGCAAATATTTCCCGAATGGGATTGTTGAGAAATTAAAACTCATGATTACAAGTATTGTATCAATACAAAAATGCTCAAGTCATAACCAATTTAAAGTACAACTGTGATGACATCATTTAATCTTGTGCATATGAAGTCAAAGGCTAGTGATGTGAAGGGTCCTCAAAAGCTGGGTGCTCACTAGGTAGAGACTACAACTCCTTGGACACAATGGGATAACCTCTAAGTGGATGATTTCACATACTGGTGGATGATCATCATGTGCTAGTGGATCCTCCTCACGTACTCTCTAATCAACTGGTGGATGCTGATCTCCCATAAGTTGACCGTCCAAAAGTTGGTCCTCCCACCAAAGCTGCTCTTCCAAGTTGGACTCTCCTCAATTAGAATGTTGTCCTCAACACTATGCAACGTGCTTCTTTACACCACTTGTGGCCCCAACCATTATAGTAGGCTCCTTGTCAATGGGCTCCTTCACTCTAGAAAAATCAAATTTGGATCTCTCTCTGGATGCTCTATGATCATAGGTGATGATCTTTTCTATCACAATGAATCTATACCCACCATCCACAAAGATTGATGTATAACTATCCTACGTAATTTGTAAGCAAGACCAAGAGTAACAAGATTTAATGATATTTTGTCTCCTACTAGAATCTATACATGAGTCATTGTGAATATACATGATTTACATATTTATTAGCTCTAGTTGTACTTCTGAAAAGAAAGTATCTAGCATATACTTGGCATGGTCCATAGGTCAATGTCTTCCACCCACTTGAATAAGAATATTATTGTTGTGGTGCTTGAAAAAATGTAATAATCTTAAGATATGGTGTTTTTGTAGGAGGAAACAAACAATGTTGAATAGCTACTACAAATGCTCTTATACTCACCTTTTGAGACATCTTCTTATCATATTGCTCAAAAATCCCTTTGAGCATAGCTATCATCAGGTGCATTGCAACTTCAGTGAACTGAGATGACAATTGGGATTTGCCATCCATGCAATTATTTAGGTTGGTTATTATGCTCTTGGAGATTGCCCTTGATAAAGATACATCATGTACTTTCAACTACTCTACTACTACTTGAACCCGCCAGAACTTCACGGTTCCTCTTGTATCAGAAAGGAAACTGCCTCTAATAAAGTTTATCTCATGAAGAGGTTGTTTGAGCTGCAGATGAAGGAAGGGGTCTCCATTGCTTCTCACTTTAATGAATTCTAGGAAATGCATCTTTCTGGGTTATGGCAAAAGTGGAGGGATGGGCTATCATCTCTAGGATCTAGAAGCAAAGAAGATCATACAAAGCCATGATGTGGTCTTCACTGAGAAGAAGATGCATAAGAAACCCATGAGGTATGTGGAAATGAGGAGAATCACTTTCAAAGATGTGAATACACCCACATATATTGTTAGACAACAAGTTTTCCATGCACCAAATGTGCAAGAGATGGTGCCACTAGGTACTGCCATAGGTACACAATCAAGGGCAAATGATGGATCATCTATTATTGGAAATGATGAGCCAAATGTGGCTGATATGAAAGCGAGACAGCAAGCTAAAACTACCTTGAGAAGATCATTTGGAGTGTCTAGACTGCATGAGAGATTTGTTCCAAGGATGGACTATGTGATGCTTACTAATTGTGGGGAGCCTTCTTGCTATAGAGAGGCTATGATGCACAATGATCAGTGCAAGTGGGTGTATGCTATGCAATTAGAGATGAATTCACTCATGAAGAATAAGACTTAGGACTTGGTTTCTTTGCCACATGGAAAGAAAGCATTGCTAGGTAAATGGGTGTACAAGATGAATGTCATAGGTAATGATGTGCATAAGTACAAGGCTCATTTAGTTGCTTAAGGGTTCAAGCAAGAGAAGGGTGTGGACTTTTATGAGATCTTCTCTGCGGTTGTGAAGATGGACACACTTAGATGCCTACTTGGACTTGTGGTAGCAGAGGATATGGAGCTTTTGCAAATGGATGTTAAGACAACTTTCTTGCATGGGGATCTACATGAGGAAATTTACATGGTACAGCGTCACTACATCTACACTAAAAGGGCTAAGGAGAATAGCCTGATACTCTTGGCACTTTATGTGGATGATATATGCTTGGCTAGCAAGAACACTTAAACACATTGAGGTCAGATACCCTTTCATCAAGGAGGTACTTTAGGGCAAGCGCATAAAGCTTGTCAAGGTTCATATAGATTATAACCTTGTAGATATGCTGATGACGAAGAGTCTGCCTAGTCAACAGTTTGAGTATTGTCATGTATTGATGGTGGGCATTGGATAGTATGACCATTGGTTGTTATCACTTAAAGGAACATTGGCCTTTAAGTGGGAGGTTGTGGGGGTTAAAGGCCATTGTGCCTTAACCCCGGTTATGTACAATAATCAAACACATACATATATATGGATAACATAGAAGATTAGGGTGTTCTGCACCCACCAACACTTGTATGGCTCTCTCTTCTAGCTCTCCCTCTCTCTCACCTTATTCCATTCCACTTCCATTGTTGAGATCTCTCAACAATCTCAGTCTGGTAGTAGTCTTATTAGCTATTTCAAAACTCATGTGGAAAATGCAACATTTGATCCTAATCATTCATGTTTTCGTCAACAAGATTCTCATGTGGATCTATCCTAGCCCTACCACTTTGGTGAGCCTATAAATCAATATCTTGTTGCGCTTGGTCCACAACATCCTCCTATAGGTATCATCCAAAGGGTCCTACTATCCCATTTGATGCAAATATAGTGGCTTTAAGTGTGGAGAGGGGTGATATATGGCTGGTGTAATCCATATTCTTCTTTAGAATCTCTTGTAATTGAGTCCACTCAAAGTTCAATATGCATGTGATGCACAAAATACAAGAAATCCTTTAACAAGAATAGGTCTTGCAAGAGAGGAAAATAGAAAAGGTATTGCAAGAGAGGAAAATAGAAAAGAGAAAGTACAATACGTCTTGTTAAAAGAGAAATCTTTTAACAAGAATAGGTCTTGTAGGAGAGGAAATTAGAAAATAGAAAGTAGATATGTGTGAATCTAGCCACATCAAGTTGAACAATAAAAATGAATCTCTACCATGAGTATAACCCTTTAAAATCACAATCTCTATCATGATTAGAGCCCTTGGATATCATAATATACCAAATGTTAGGCAGAAGGGAGAGGCTATAATAGAATTTGAGACAAAATTAATCTATAGAACACATTAATCATGACTAACCAAAAATTCATGATGAGGATAATCTTAAGTTACTCAATGAAGGAGCCTTGAAAAGTTTCAATGGCTTGATTGCTACTAATGCAAACATTGAGAGGGATGACCAGATTGTAAGATGATAGCTACATGCTATTAACCATGTTACATATATGGTTCCATAACCATTCATTTACTACCCTAATAAGTGCTATAGTACTCTTACACATGGAATTCATATGAAATATTGAAAAAATGCCAAAGTTACTTTAATAAAAACTAGATTAGACATCCTTAATCCATTGCGATGCTAGTATGAGGACAATGTGCAACTTCTACGAGCACTTATATGTGAAATGGGAATGTTTCTATGAAGTGACTCCTAATGATGTAGTCTTCTATATGCTCTAATTAAATATAGAGAAGGAAAAGAGTGACAAGTGAGTTTTAGTTCATCATATTGCTACATAAGTGTACATGCATAAGTGGACATGATCCACCTTATGACATGTAATGACAATATCCTAGGGAAAGATACATAATGGACATATACCTAGAAAAGGAAAGGTTTAAAAATTAAAGAACTATATGCTCATAAAGGATACTAATCCAAATATTAGACAATGGCTAAAAGAAGGGATTCACAGAGTATTTGTGAATCCCCTTGGAGAAGCTGAATATGTGTTGTGGTACACTATATAAAAGGTGATCATGTTTTTCCCTCTTGACAAAGTGACCTCAACTAGTGGACAACCAGAGGAACATCATATGGAAACTATCATGCATGGACAATGTCCCCATTGCCTACTTGATGCGACCATTCCATTTGGTTATGTGGGCTCATGACATGATATTCATTAATGAAGTATATTTCTCCCAAACTTTTCTTTTTTCTTAGTTTATATATTCATCTTTCTAGAGGATTCCTCATTAGGTAAGCAACTATATTCCTATGAGACATCGAGCTAATGTTTGCATGATGTTGAGGAGACTTCTCCTAGAAGATGTAGTGACTTGACTATATGTCATGCGTGCTCTTCTTAAAAGAGAATAAGATCCTGTGTTCATATGAGATTTTTCTCCTTGGGATTAATTATATTGACAATTATTAAACATTATGACTTGTATGAAAACGGATGAGAGAATTCTTGATGTGATAAAATTGCTAACCTTAAATCAAATGTCAAGATATGACTACCACTTAGTGCTAGGTAGGAAAGGGAGATACAAGGAGGGATACTACCTATGGGTATCTCTAATAATCCTACTAGTTATGCTCATTTTTCCCAATAATTGAAAGAGGTTGCACTCATCTTGGTGCTTCAACTATTATGGGCTAGCACAACTTATATGATTGGGAATGCAAAGTTTAGGAGACATCAAACATTTCCCAAAATATTCACATTCAAGAGACACTAAATATGGTAGAACCCCAAAGAAATTTGTGGAAATGTAGAGTTCCTAAACATACATACAAATTTGGCATGATAGTTATTGCTTAACAAGGGCTTAAGATGGGAATTTGCAAGAGTTGCATGGTTCCCAAAACATAGACATCATGATTGATACCTAAACAATTGAGTGGTATAACAAAGAGATAGCATCCAATCAATATCTAGTGGTTATCTAGCCTTGACCAAGATCCTATTGGAACATCAGGGTGATAATGATAATCCTAGACAAAATGCTAGAGGTTATGCCAGGGTTAAAGTAAGCATCCAAGTGATGCTATGTGATAATTTGGCATGTCTAATAGTGGTACGTTATCAAGAGATGTCGATTGACCCCCTAAGGTATATGATAATTCTAGCTAAAGAATGCTATAGAGAATGAATGTTCAAAAGACCCTGAACACTGCTAAATCCAGTTTCTATTTCAAAAATCTTGGGCAATTCTTGAGAATCTAGCCTAGTGCTAGATAACATGACCATTGAAATGATAAATGGGCAATGGTGAATTAAACATCCAATTGATTTTGACCTTGAATGTATATGCAAGTTCATCTCTAGAAAAATTCTAGGAAAGGATGACCATTAATGGATCCTGCAATACCCATTACTTGCATCTAGAGATAGAATCCAATATGGTTTCAAGATTCCTAGCCATATATTAGAAGGATGAAAAATGAATCGAAGAAATGAGTATCCTTATGAAAAAAGATGTAGATGAAACTTGCATACATATGCAAGTTGATGTCTAGAAAATTGCCAAAAAAAGGATGACAACTCTTGGATCCCATGATCGCCATTGCTGATTGTAGAGCTACAAACTATCGCAGGCCAATAATTATATGGTTCCAAGATTCTAAGCCATATAATAGAAGGGGATGGCCTATAAGTATTCAAGACATGGCTACCATTAGCCAAAAATGCTAAGATGAAAATGAACCAGATGGGCATTTTGACAAGTTATGTTCTTAAAGATTAGGAACATTCAAAAATTGATGTCACACTTGTATTAGTGCATTAGATTGTGTGATAAACATAATCTAAGTTGTAAAGCAAGCCTAAAACTCTAGTTGAAAACTTGAGAGACATCTTAAAGAAATGTTATGATGATTAAGCCCATGCTTCTAAAAGATGTTGCACCCCATTGTTGCTCAGATATGAAAACTGAGCTTGAAAAAGTATGAGTGCCTCACTATTTAACTATGCAAACTCTAGCTATAACTAAAAGGGATACCACCTAGCAAAGTGTTCTAGTGTGAGGGTGTCAATTATGAGTTATGAGTTGGTGTAGAATTGTTAACCACATTGGTTAGCAACATTTTAACATTCTATTGTAATGAGTAGCATAGATAGCATTAGAATTTTGCATTGGATCCAATTAGGCCCAAGAAGGTTATAAAACTAGAAGTAGGAGTGTAGAGAGTATCAAGAGAGCTCAAGGTTGGCCTTCCCTTCAAAAGTTGGCATGTAAAAAAGGGAAGTCAATATATTGTCTTTGTCCTTCAGTTGTTGTATGCAAAGTTTGAGGAATACAAGCTCTCTTCTCTTCTTCTGTGAGTTGTGTTCTCTTACCTCTTGTGAATGTCATGTTCCCACTTCCCCTTCCCTTACTCATTATCTCCCTCTCCCTCTCATCTCTCATTCCTTATCCCCCTTCTTATCATTGTAGATTCATGATTGGGACAACCGGAGAGCCTCAAGAGTGACACTTGTGGATAGCGTTTACTCTCAACAAGGGTGGGTTGCAGGTGTGATCTCTCCAAATGGCATTCCAATAAGATCTCTACAACACATGAGTCATTGCTAAGGACTATACATTTTTGGTGCCACTATCGGGGAGTTTCAAGTTACACTTTTTCTTACATTTACTTCTCTCATTGTCTACCCATTGCCCAATTCTTAGTAGGTTAATGAACAGCTCTGTTCATTCTAAAGTTTAGGAAGTACGTGAGTGAAAGAGGTATTTTGAGGTGTTTTTGAGTGATTTTGAGTATTTTTGAAGTGTGTTAGTTGTCAAATTGTAGAGAAAGGTAGGTGATGTGATTCCTAAGGTAGTGTGCTTGTCAAAAGTAGCTAAAATAATTCAAAAATGATGTTGGAGGGGAATTCTTGAAGTTGCTTCAAGTGACAAGTTTGTCACATTTTTTAAACACTCTCCATTATGCTTGTAAATTTGTGTTTTTGTTGTTTGTTTGTTTCATTAGCTAGAGAAGGTAGTGCGACACCCCCAAAACCCAAAGATCCTACATAGAAACCACATTTTCCAGAAAATCCTCAAACTTAGGTCGAAACTTTACAAGAAGAGCCCCTGTGAAGTTGGGAATTAACTAACCATCACCTAACTCTATCACATCCACCTGCTTCCAATTGGAATAATTAATGAAATAGCTCATCAATCTTAAGGAATTAGCAAAAAGTCAACCTTGTAAGTGTTAAAGTTAATTCAATGACCTGTGGCACTAGTAACGCAGTCCCCCCACTAACACCATGTGGAGATAAACTTAACTCAATGCCCCGCTGAGCTACTAAAATCAAAATGTCCCAACAGAGGCCATACCCTATGAATCCTGAGTATACCATCATGTAATGGATTTCCATAACCAACCTAATTCCTATTACATTATACTAGGTAGACCTTTCATGTGTATTGTAGTATTGGTCCATCATTGGGAGCTCTAATAGAATGTACTGATGCAATGTCATGAGGGTAGATCTCCAAATGTGGAAGGCTCACCCTATGTTAGGAAACCTACTTTTGCAACAACTGATTTGGATACCACTCAATGGTTGACATCGATTAATGTGTTCGAAGCTTGGAATGAGAAAGCCATAGGTGAGGACCAAGATGAACATTAGTATGCTCCACTACTAGAATCTAATTTCTCTTATAATTGGATGCACATACTTACAACCATAGATGTTCCTGAGAAACAAAGAACATGATCACCAAATTTAAAAAAACAGGCTCACACCAAGAATAAAAAACTATCCAAACTTGGAAGATGATAAGGAAGACGAAGTTGACCAACACCAAGTTCCTCCACACTTCAAGGCATATACATTCCAAGACCACAAAATACTATTTGAGCAAGCCAAAAGAATGGAAAAAGAAGGTGACCATAGAGGTTTTGATGGGCCTACTAAGGTCAAAGAAGTTAATTGATTAAAAAATGATGAAAAACCCAAACTGGTCTACACGGTTGGTGAGCTTATGCCTGAACAAGAGGGAGAATTGATCTCTCCTTTGTGAATACATATTTTGTTTTGCTTGGAAAGATTTTGATATGAAGGGTGTGCCACAAAAACTCATGAAATACACCATTATGATGTTAGAAGATGCAAAACAAGTCCGACAGAGGCCAAATTACTATGAATATAAGTATGCCACCACTTGTTGGATGTATTTAACCAACCTAATTCCTACAACATTATATTGGGTATACCTTTCATGCATACCACAAGACTAGTCCATGACAAGGTTTCTAACAAAACATACTTACAAAAAAATGAGCACTTCATGAGGGTGGACAGGCAGTGGACCTCCAAATGTGGAAGTCTCACCCTATGTCAAGAACCTATTTTTAGCTAAGTCAGATACCACTCGTGACTCAATGGTCAATATCAAGTAATGTGTTCCACACTTATAATGAGAAAGCCATAGGTGAGTACTGGTATGGATGGCGGTATGCTCCACTACCAAAGAGTTCTCTCATAAGTGGATTTATATACTTGCAACCATAGATGGGAGCATACAAATTTCTTGATGGATTCTCTAGCTACCATCAAGTATTTATTATAGTTAAAGACCAACTCAAAATGAAATTTGCCACCAAAGGGGAATATTTGAGGTGATTCCTTTTGATCTCACCAATGCTCCAGCCACATTTTAATGATTGATGAGTATAGCCTTTAAAGAATATTTGAGGGACTTCTTAGAAGTTTTCCTAGATGACCTATGAATTTATTGGAAGTGGGACAAGCATCTTTGATACTTGAGACTAGTTTTTGCAAGGTATTGACTGCAACTCCGGTCGAGTGGCGGAAGGAAAATGGCGGAGCAACCCTCCCTGGTTCCAGACCTAGGAAATCTGGGGAGTATTCCTTGGGGAGTATTCAAATATCGATTCATTTTCATCTAAATGCCAAATTTGGGTTAATAATGGAGTAATCTTAGGACATGTTTTGTCTAAGAATATACTATCCACATGTACAACAAGATCAAGCTCATTTTGGAGCTACCATGTCCCAATGACCCAAATGGTATACAATCCTTTATGGGGCACATGGTCTACTATAAGAGATTTGTATTCTATCTTGTAGAGATTGCTCACCCTTTGTATAATCTTTTATTGGTGTTCATTCGGATAGAAGAGTGCCCTATTTCCTTTGAAACTCTTATGCCCGTATTGTCATGAGCACCAATCCTAAGGTACCAAACTGGGATAGAATATTTCATGTCCACATTGATGCCTCAAAGTTTGGAATAGGGTGCATATTGGTGCATCTAGGTGAGTATAATCTAGATTATCTAGTTTATTTTGCAAGTCACGAACTTAGCAAAGCTAAAATGAGTTATATTCACAAAGCAAGAAGGCCTAGCAATGGTTTATATGCCATCAAAAAGTTTCACCACTACTTGTTGGTAAACACATTTGTATTTTTTATAGACCATAGGCACTATTTAGCAAACAAGCCATGTATGAAAGGGTGCATCATGTGGTGGGTGTTAGAATTATTTGATTTTAATCTCATAGTTGTTGTTTGGCTGATCATATGTACCGTATTCCCAATGGAGGGCCACCAATTGGCATTGACAATGATCTTCTTAATGCCCCGTTATTCCTTATCACTTTAATACCAAAATGGGTAGAGGATATTGGTCATTTCTTGACCAATGGGTTTTTGCAAGATAGAGCTCTTAACAAGGAAAGGTCATGAAAATTAATCAAGGATACAAAACCATATCAACTGATCATCTAAAAAATCGGTCATCTTGGGTAAAGCATGGTGTTGGAGCATCAACTACCAAATTGATTGGCGAGAGAGAATAGCCATCTTGAGAAGCATCACCCACACATCAATGTATCTCTTTGGCTAGTGGTAAAGAATGGCTTATCAACCTCGATGGAAGAAGTAATTTCCTCACCATTAGCATCCACTTATTCTATCCAACTCTACAACCCCCTCCTCCTCAATCACAAACCTAGTCTCGATGAAGACGACCAAGGACAAAGCAAATATGGAAGGAAGTGAGAGTGCTCTCAACGGAAGCAAGAACGGAAGAAGGAGAGAGAGAGACAGAGAGCCACACAAGTTTTGGTGGGTGCAGAACCACCCTAATCTTCTTTTTCATTCATTTATATATGTGTTTGAGTATTGTACATAACTGGGGTTAAGGCACAGTGACCTTTAACCCCCACAACCTCCCACTTAAAGGACAATGTGCCTTTAAGGGAGAACAACCAGTGAGCATACTATCCAATGCCCATCAATACACGACAATACTCAAACCGCTGACTAGGTAGACTCTTCGTCAGCATATCTGCAGGGTTATCATCTGTATGAACCTTGACAAGCTCTATGCGCTTGTCCTCAAGTACCTCCCTGATGAAATGGTACCTGACCTCAATGTGTTTGGTCTTTGCATGAAAGACCGGATTCCGTGCTAGCTGAATAGCACTCATGGAATCACTATGCAATGTCGGTACACCTGTATGAATCCCCAAATCTCCCACTAGCCGATCAAGCCATATAGCCTCCTTGCAACCCTCTGTGGCTGCAACATACTCAGCCTCTGTGGTAGACAAAGCAACGCACTTCTGTGCGCGAGACATCCACGACACTGCACCACCTGCAAAGGTGAACACATAACCAGAAGTGGATCTCCTACTATCCACATGCCCTGCATAGTCTGAATCTGTGTACCCAAGTACACGCATGTCTCCTTTACCAAAGCAAATGCACATCTCCTTGGTACCCTTCATGTACCTCATGATGCACTTAACTGCCTCCCAATGCCTCTTTCCTGGATTAGCCATATAGCGGCTAACAACTCCCACTGCAAATGCAATGTCTGGTCTAGTAGCTATCATAGCATACATAAGACTCCCAACTGCTGATGCATAAGGAACCTTGGCCATCATGGCCCTCTCCTCATCTGATTTGGGACTATCTGTATGACTCAGTTTCACATATGGAGGCAATGGAGTACTCACTGCCTTCCCCCCCTCCATATTGAAACGCTGCAATACTTTTGTAACATACTCTTTTTGTGAAAGCCAAAGGAGTTTCCTACTCTGATCATGCGTGATGCGCATACCAAGAATATGACCTGCAAATCCCAAATCCTTCATATCAAAGGCCTCATGCAACTTGGCCTTTAATGCATCTAGCTCATAAGTATTCTTGCTAGCCAATAGCATATCATCCACATATAGTGCCAGGATTATCAGGCTATTATCCTTAGCCCTTTTAGTGTAGAGGCAGTGATCAATTTCACTCCTTCTAAAACCCTGGGACCGAATGAAAGCATCAAACTTCTGATACCATTCTCTAGGTGCTTGCTTAAGACCATAGAGACTCTTTTTCAGCTTGCAAACTAAATGCTCTTTGCCCTTTTCTTCAAAGCCTTCCGGCTGCACCATGTAAATGTCCTCATGCAAATCCCCATGCAAGAAAGCTGTCTTGACATCCATTTGCATAAGCTCCATATCCTCTACTGCCACTAGTCCAAGCATGCATCTAAGTGTGGTCATCTTCACAACCGGAGAGAATATCTCATCAAAGTCCACACCCTTCTCTTGCTTGAACCCTTTAGCAACCAAACGGGCCTTGTATCTAGGCACATCATCACCTGTGACCTTCATTTTGTAGACCCATTTACATGGCAATGCTTTCTTTCCATGTGGCAAAGAAACCAAGTCCCAAGTCTTATTCTTCATAAGTGAACTCATCTCTGATTGCATAGCATACTCCCACTTGCGTTGATCCTCACGCATCATAGCCTCTTTGTAGCAAGAAGGCTCCCCGCAATCAGTAAGCATCACATAGTCTACCCCTGGAATAAACCTATCAGGCGGTCTAGACACTCTAGATGATCTTCTCAATGGCATTTCAGCTTGCTGTCCCACCTGCATATCAGCCACATTTGGCTCATCATTTCCACCAATAGATGATCCATCATTTACCCTTGATTGTATACCTGTGGGAGTACTTGGTGGCACCATTTCTTGCACATTTGGTGCATGGACAGCTTGCTGTCTATCAACATATGCAGGTGGATTCACATCCTGGAAAGTGATTCTCCTCATTTCCACATCCCTCATGGGTGCCTTATGCATCTTCTTCTCATTGAAGACCACATCATGGCTGCGTATGATCTTCTTTGCTTCTGGATCCCAGAGACGATAGCCCATCTCTCCACTTTCACCATAACCCAGAAAAATGCATTTCCTAGACTTAGGATCTAGCTTCTTTCGAAGCTCTTTTGGCACATGTGCATATGCCTCACACCCAAATATACGCAAATGAGAATAAGAGGGCTTCTTGCCACTCCATGCCTCTTCAGGAATACCACCATCCAAACTCTTACTAGGTGATCTATTGATCACATGCACTGCAGTCTTCATTGCCTCAGCCCAAAAACCACCAGAAAGACTTGCATTGGAAAGCATGCATTGCAACCTTTCTTGAATGGTACGATTCATCTTTTCTGCAACTGGATTTTGCTCTGGAGTATGAGGGGATGTGAGCTCCCTCTTAATCCCACGTGTATCACAGAAATGCTGAAAGTCATGAGAGAGATACTCTCCACCATTGTCAGTCCGTAGGCATTTAAGCATTCTACCTGACTGATTCTCAACCAAGGCCAGCCATTTCTGAAATACCTGGAACACATCACTCTTCCGAGCTATAGCATAAGCCCACACTTTCCTAGTTGCATCATCAATGAATGTCACATAGTATTCAGCCCCGCCTAATGACCGTGTAGGCATGGGACCACATACGTCTGAATGCACCAAATCAAGCATTTCAAACTCTTTCTTTCCCCTTCTTTTATGGGCTGATTTAGTCTGCTTCCCATAGAGACAATGCTCACAAAATTCAAAATCAGAGAAACTCAAATGCGGTACATAACCCAAATGGCATAAGAGTTTCATTCCATTCTGGCTCATGTGCCCCAACCTACAATGCCACAAAGAAGTGCTTGGCTGCTCGGTTATTGCAACAACATGATCAAATACCCCTGATACATGTAAGGGATACAAAGTCCCACACTTGGCACCCCTGGCCAAAAGCATAGAGCCCTTTTGAATTTTCCAACTTTGAAAGCCAAAAGTGGTGTGAAAACCAGCATCATCTAGCTGACCCACTGAAATAAGACTCTTGGTCAGCTTAGGCACATGTCTCACATGTTTCAAAACAAATGCAGACCCATTTGCAAAAGAAAACTTTATGTCACCTGCTCCCACTATGTCACATGCATAGTCATTTCCAAGATGCACACAACCTGTCTTTCCACTATCATAAGTGGAGAACCATTCCCTATGGGGAGTAACATGGAATGAAGCACCAGAATCCAAAATCCAATCCTGGGAATATGCATCATCTGACGTGGTAAGCAACTCTGCAGATAAACTAGACATGAAGAGAACATCATTGTCACTATCACGTGTGACTGCATTGATCTCCTCGATCTTCACTTTTCCTTTGTCCTCCCTTGGACTCTCTTCCTTTTGATTTGCACCCCAATTTGCATTCTTTTTCTTATCCTTTTGCTCTCTTTTCAGCTTGTAGCAATCCTTTTTCATATGGCCCTTCTTGCCACAATGGTAACACTCAATGTTCCGTGCCCTGGATTTGCTACGTGACTTCCCTCTTTCTTGGGACTTCCCCCTAAACTATGATCTGCCCCTTTGCACATTTAAGGCTGCATCCTGCTTGTTGCCATCCATAGACTTCCGTCTAATCTCCTCGGCCAACAAGCTACCCACAACATCATCAAATTTCAGTACTCCACCAGGTGCAGAGTTACTGACAGCTGTACGGAAGGTATCCCATGAGGATGGCAATGAACATAAGAGAAATATTGCCTTAGTCTCCGCATCAAAATTCATTTTCTGAGCCTGAAGCTGGCTGAAAATAATATTGAATTCATTCAAGTGAGAAGCAATGGAGACCCCTTCCTTCATCTGCAGCTCAAACAACCTCTTCATGAGGTAAACTTTATTAGAGGCAGTTTCCTTTTCATAAGTGGCACACAATTTCTTCCACAAATCTTCCGTAGTCTGCTCATTTACTACTGTGAAATAAACTGACTCTGCAAGATGAAGTCTAATAGTAGACTTTGCTAATGCATCCAACTCATTCCAATCATCCTCAGACATATTTGCAGGCTTAGCTTCAATCCCTGCCAAGGGTTTAATCTGCTTCTTTTGAATAAGCACATCCCTTATCTGTTCTTTCCACAAAGAAAAGTTTGTCCCATCAAACTTTTTAATGCTGAAAAACTCCTTTTCAGGCATGGAAGAGGATGCCATGATGCAAATAAAGCAAAATCCCAAATGCTAGTGCCTGCAAGAGAGAATCACACCAAATACCAGGTGCACCCAAATGTGTATGCCACAATAGAGTGAAATATCACCAAAACTCAAAACTCAAAGCATCTGACTCATGTGCATATACTATGCATCCATATGAGCAAATCTGGCCCAAAAGAAAATGCCAATAAGTGCCAAATGACTCAAGCATAAACACTGTCCACTGGCATATGCATCAATAATGTCTCATCTAAGAGAGCATAGCACTATCAGTGCATCACCTGCAATGTTTCAAAGCTGTCCCTCAGCATAAAATAGCATCCATGTGCAAAGCGTCCATAAAAAATAGCATCCCACAAGGCAATTTGGGCCTATCAACGCATCCAACAAGGACCGCAATGCATCCAAATGGCCTATAAATCATCCATTGCAACCCAATGCATACCACGAATGAGCACACACTGCTCAAACTGCAACCAGAGTGATCTGCATAAGGTATGCTCAAGAAATCATAGTCCCACGGTAATGAGCGCTACTGAAAATAGAACCTGAGATGCCTCAAAACATGGGCGCCATTGCATAATCGGACTCAGCAAGAGAATCTGCAAATATCTCTCTTCTGCCAGAACTCCAAAATCCCAACCGATGAGTGAGAAATGGGAGTCAACACTTATCCACTGCCATGTGGCATAAATCTAAGGTTTCAGAACCTTAGTATGAAAAATGCATAACAGAGAGACGAAATCGAATACACAGAGATCTATAACTCTGAAAATCCTCCACCGAATCGCGCAAGAACTGACAGGTAGGGGTTTTTGGGCGTCCGGAACGCAATGGGACAGACGGTTTTGGAAACCGTGGTCTCAATCACTGGGTCCAACACACGGACTGAAAAACATTTTTGGAAACAGAGCTATCTGTAAACTCCACCGGAGTGCGAATGATGAGCAACATAGAAGTTTTAGGACCTCCTGAGTCCACCGGAACTGACAGATCTGCAAATGGTTACTCCAAACTTGAGTTCCAACACCCGGGCAAAAAACGCAGGAACTGACACAGTGAGTCAGAAATCCACTGAAATGATCCCAGATTCAAGAATGAAGGTGTTTCCAAGCTCGTGAAGTGAAGTGGACACCAAAAGCAAGCAATAGTTGCCTCTACAAGTCAATATGGAGTCTCTGTCATCGAACGGAACAGGGAAAAGCTCAAAAAACGACTTTTTCTTTGAAAACTCTTAACAGGCTCTCAAAACCACTTCGCAAAGCCAAAGTGACTTTTCCAAATGTTCCTCCAAGGTCTCTGCACACTCGGATGCAAGTAAAGTCACCCACAAAGCTTCCCACAGAGCTTCTCCTTCCTCCCACAGAGCTGCTGAGCTTCCAAGCATTCACGCACGCTCAGCTAGATCACTCGGGCTCTGATACCAGTTGAGAGTGCTCTCAACGGAAGCAAGAACGGAAGAAGGAGAGAGAGAGACAGAGAGCCACACAAGTTTTGGTGGGTGCAGAACCACCCTAATCTTCTTTTTCATTCATTTATATATGTGTTTGAGTATTGTACATAACTGGGGTTAAGGCACAGTGACCTTTAACCCCCACAGGAAGGATATGCTATGGGACTTATATGGGTTTAATGAGGGACAACACTTTTTTAGTCCTTGTGATTATTGAAACATGTGGTCTCAACCTAAGAGAAATCACTCAACAAAGCACAAAAAGGCCAAGCAAAAACAACAACCTTGTTGGGGGCTGTGACGCCAAAAATTGATATTTTTAATTTGGCATTGGTATTGTTTTTCTCTATGTTTGATAAGAGTTTGAGTATCAAGTGATAGCCTAGCGGCTCTCACTTATTTCTATTTTCTATGATATTGTATGGGATGGAGAGGATGAGTGGAATGGCTCATTGTAAATACCATAGATATGAATTATAAATACCTTGGTATGGGGTGAGAGTTATTTGTGTATGGGATATTATGGAGTTTTTTAGAAAATAGGAAGAGTGAGTCATATAAAGAGGTGGGCTCATGTCCATGTGTTCCAATAATATAAGAGAGGCCACATGCCAAGCGTGTGGAAGGCATGTGGAGGAGTGTGAAGTCAAGAGGAATCCTTCTAGAACTCCTATGTGGAATAAGGAGGAGGTGGACATGTGGAAAGAGAGGGTCCCTATGGGCTCCATGTGAGGAGACTCTTGACTTTCTCAATATTTTAAGAGTCGAGCATCTTGTGATGGGACACATGGCAAGAGTAGCCAAAAAGGACATGGATGGTGACATATGTGCTTATGTGATTGATGGGGAAAGGAATCTACACGCAGCAATTGTAAATGGGTGAAGGAGGGTAACAAAATCTCTATAAAAGGAGCCCTCCTCTCCCTTGTTCATCAATCTCTTCCACCATTAGGCCTCATGTTGCTGTAGCTCTAGTCTCCCCAAGCCTCTTCCATGAGCCTTCTCTCCCTCTTGTAGATATTCTCTTATGTAGACTCTTGAGTCCATCTCTCTCTAGTTTATTCTCTCTCTATGAGTAGTCTTGGAGGTTTCGCTCCCTCTTGTATGTATGAAACCTCTTCTTCTCCCTTGTGTTTGTAGTGTTGGAGTGGATTCTCACTCTATTTGTAACGAAGGTCACTTCAGGTTCTCTCTCTCTTGAGTGTCTCTTCCCTTTTCTTTCTTTCAAAGCCTTAAAAGTTCTTTCTATTTAGCTGCTCACTGTGCACACATGGTCCATCTGTTTCCCGAGCCACCATGCAAGCTTCTTACCCTCTTCTAGGCGAAATCCATGAGGGGTGGATCGTTGATAAAGGTGGAGTCTTGAGGGAGCATCCTGCTCAGGCGAAATTAGCCTGGGTGGAGGGCAGTTTTCATGACAGTTTGACCCCTGTTAGTGTTTTGCTCATAACTTTCTGCTCGGTAGTCCGATTGTAATAAAATTTATATCAGCGCGAAGCTCTCTTTAAGGCGCATGTTTGTATGTGATCAGATCTTGAATCAGATACTACTACAAAAAGTTATGATTCTCTGTGTCTGACAATCTATTTTCACGATAGTTTTCACCCCCGTCTAGTAAACTATCCATAACTTTTTGGCCGCTTCTATGTTTCTTATGAAACATATATCAGCGCGAAGCTCTCTTTAAGGCGCATGTCTCTAGGTGCTTAGATCTTGAATCAGATATTGCTGCAAAACGTTATGAGTCTCTGTGTCTGCTGACAGTCTGTTTTCATGATAGTTTTTACCCCCTTCCAGTAAACTGTCCATATCTCTTCAACCGTCTGTCTGTTTTCAATGAAACTTATATCAGTGAAGCCCATTTCAAGGAGCATCTCTTTATGTGCTTGAATCTCTAATATCATGTCTTTACTGAAAGTTATAGGCCTCTGTGTCTAATGACTGTTTGTAGATTGTTTTGAGCTAAGTATAAAGGTGTCTATGAAGGAGGTGCAATGTTTCCCCGGAATCTACCCATCCGACCCA
This sequence comes from Dipteris shenzhenensis, assembly GCF_047967505.1. Classification (NCBI taxonomy): domain Eukaryota; kingdom Viridiplantae; phylum Streptophyta; class Polypodiopsida; order Gleicheniales; family Dipteridaceae; genus Dipteris; species Dipteris shenzhenensis. The sequence continues at coordinate 6,366,842 of NC_141626.1, forward strand.
ATCAGCCCCTTCAAACTCCTCGATATATATTAGTTCATGTCATGTTGAGCTGCAATATCTTCTTTCAACAACGTATCACTCCTCTTTGGCACAGACCGGCTCGCTGAGATTATGGCCTCTGCTGATCTTTTCCTTCTCCCTATGCTTGATTACAACATCACTTGGGATGTTCCTACTCAGGCAAAATTAGCCTGGGTGGAGGGCAGTTTTCATGATAGTTTGACCCCCTGTTAGTGTTTTGCTCATAACGTTCTACTCGGTAGTTTGATTGTAATGAAATTTATATCAGCACGAAGCTCTCTTTAAGGCACATGTTTGTATGTGATTAAATCTTGAATCAGATACTATTGCAAAAAGTTATGATTCTCTGTGTCTGACAGTCTATTTTCATGACAGTTTTCACCCCCATCTAGTAAACTATCCATAACTTTCTGGCCGCTTCTCTGTTTCTTATGAAACATATATCAGCACGAGGCTCTCTTTAAGTCACATGTCTCTAGTGCTTAGATCTTGAATCAGATATTGCTGCAAAACGTTATGAGTCTCTGTGTCTGCTGACAGTCTGTTTTCATGATAGTTTTTACCCCCTTCCAGTAAACTGTCCATATCTCTTCAACCGTCTGTCTGTTTTCAATGAAACTTATATCAGTGAAGCCCATTTCAAGGAGCATCTCTTTATGTGCTTGAATCTCTAATATCATGTCTTTACTGAAAGTTATAGGCCTCTGTGTCTAATGACTGTTTGTAGATTGTTTTGAGCTAAGTATAAAGGTGTCTATGAAGGAGGTGCAATGTTTCCCCGGAATCTACCCATCCGACCCAATCAGCCCCTTCAAACTCCTCGATATATATTAGTTCATGTCATGTTGAGCTGCAATATCTTCTTTCAACAACGTATCACTCCTCTTTGGCACAGACCGGCTCGCTGAGATTATGGCCTCTGCTGATCTTTTCCTTCTCCCTATGCTTGATTACAACATCACTTGGGATGTTACCATCTTCATTCTCATCTGAGGGAGGAAAGTATGGTGTGGTATCTTGGCATAAAAGCTTCTTTCTAATGTCCCATTCTCAATGATAAATATCTTTGGCAGTCAGTTCGAAAGCAGCAGGAAGTGAAAAGATGCGTGAAATTTATTACCCCCAACTTCATGTCACATCTTTTGGTGGAGACGCCGGGTACGTTTGGTATTGGATTCATCCCACCTTACTAAATGGTCTCGGGTGTACTTGATTGCATGTTATGTCTAAAAGAGGCATGTGTTTTGATGAGATAAAGAAGATGCCTGAAAGAACTCTGTTAGAAGAGATTGCAACCCGTTTAAGAGAACTTGAAGATTGTGAAGGTGATGCTCAAGCTATTCGCACAGTCACCATGATCATATCCTTTATGTTCTTTATGTTTGCACTGTTGAATATGTTCATGAATCGACAACGCCGGTAGCAGGCACAATGATAGATTGGGGATTGTTCCATGCACTGGCAGCTTGATGTGAAGAAGAGTTGAGTCTTTGGGTAGTTTTCGACTATAACAGTGGAGTGGTGATTCTTAATGCTTTCAACTTCTTTTGCTATGCAAATGATGAAGATTACAATATCTTGAAGCTTTTATGTGCACTTCCTATTGTGCGAAGGGTGATTCTAGAATGCATGTATACACAATGTTTTCATGGTGCTGGTTGGTCACTTATTTTTGAAGATTTTGTTGAGGATCACATTGTGGAGGGTTTTCAACAAGTGGTTATACATAATAAGTTGGTCTTGGTATACTAAGGCTCTGTGGGATCTTGTTCGGATCTTATTTGGGATATTATTTGGATCTTGGTGTTTCCTTTTTGTGTTTCATCATGGTGAAGATTCCAGTGTTTCGAGGGACCCAAGGGGAAGACGCGGAGTCTTATCTTCGGGATTTTGTTCGAGGATGCCGGATTTCTGGATGGTCCATGAAGGATCGGGCAGAGATTTTGCCTGATTTTCTTGAAGGTGTAGCCTTGAGTTGGCATGAGACCTTGCCAGACTCTACCAAGGAGGACTGGGACCAAGTGGTGGTAGCAATGAAGCAGAGATTTGGGGTAGTGGAGTCGCCAAATGCTTTGATGTTGCAGTTGGACCGGTTCTATCAAGGAGAGGGTGAGTTGGTCTCTGTGTTGGCAATCCGATATGAAACTTTATGGACAAAGTATGAAAGGGCAGCTTTGCGAGTTGTGGCATCTACACCATCGGCCCCTCAAAGTCTCTCAGGGATGGAGCACTTAAAGATGAGTAAATTTGTTATGGCTTTGGAGCCTCGACTTCGCTCAAAAGTAATGAGCAAAGATCCAACAACATACGTGGAGGCACTTCGCATTGCAACCAAGAAAGAAGCTTCTCTAAAGATCGAATCCTCTTTTGTGTCTTCAACAGCTTCAACTTCTAAGGTGGAGGTAATGGTCACTCCTCAGGTACCAAAGTCCTCTGAGTTAGATCATAATATCTCCCAATTGATGGCAGAGTTTGCTGATTTGAAATTGCATTTGGTTAATGCACGACAACCTAGAGCACCAAAGAGTGAAGATAGGCCTCGAGATAGGAGTGGGGTCACTTGCTATGAATGTAATGAAAAAGGTCACTATCGCCTCGACTGTCCTAGATTGAGAAAGAAAGAAGAAAAACAAGTATCCTTGTTAGAAGCTTCTTCAGGGGATGAGGAAAGAGAGGTAATGATGGCTAAATGGGGGCATGGTAAAGCAAAAGAAGAAGAAGAAAGCAAGGAAGAAGTAGATGAGGAACATCAGGAAGACGAACACCATGGTAAGAAAAAGAAGGCATCTAGAAGGAGAATTAGCCAGTCAGACTTTCCTTTAGGACAAGGAATTGGAAGCTATGACTTGTTGTCCGACCTTAAAGAAAAGGAAGCTCATATCACCTTTGGTCAATTACTTGCTTTGTCTCCAAAACTATGGAAGGAATGGGGAAAACTAGCAAGCACAAGAGTGTCAAAGAAGAAAAAGAAGAAAAGTGCCATTCCTATTGTTCAAAAGGTAGATATACATGTTGGTGATGATATACCTGTGGTTGATGTGATCATTGATGGTCAAGTGATTTCTAATGTGTACATTGATGGAGGTGCATCGATTAATGTCATGAGTGAGAAGACCATGATAGATGCTGATTTAAAATACTCTAGTACTACCTCTCCTTATCGCATCAAATTGGTTGACAACACTAGGGTTAAGACCTTGGGAGTTGTGAAGAATCTAGAAGTGGATGTATGTGGAATTTCTATGCCGACTACTTTTCAGGTGATCCCTACCAAGCCAGATGCACGTGCCTATCCATTGATTTTGGGAAGGCCTTGGCTATGCAAGGTGAAGGCTGTTAAAAGTGGGATACTGGAGAATTGATTTTGCAGGGAAATGATAAGAAGGTGCGCTACAACATCAGAAGCCGCAAAAAGGAAGTTGTCAAGGAGGAGTCTTCAACATCAAAGCGTTCAAGCTGACTTAACCGATGAAGAAGAAGAGACAGGGTGTAGCTCCAAGGAGTCCAACTCAGAGGGTGAGGTGGAAGGAGTGGCCTTTGGTCTTTGTCTTGGTGCTGATCGGGATGAGTCAGGAAGGAACAAGGTGGTGGTGCAAGAAGATCCTGTAGAGACACTTCATGTGGAGGATGTGGAGCACACTAAATGATGCCAACGCAATGAAGAGCTTCTTGGTGATTCTCTATCAGGTAGTGAGAAGCTCCAGTACTTAGATATGCTAGATAATTTTCCATGTCTCTTTGCAACAAGCTATTCACAAGTTCGACCAGTCTCTCTTGTGGAGTACAAGATTGAGTTGAAGCTAGAAAGCAAGCCAGTTATGCAATGCTTAAGGCGATTGGGGGTGATCCAAGCTGAGGCACTAAAGAAAGAGGTAACACAACTACTTGAGGCAGGATTCATCTTTCCTATTGATGATTCAGAATGGATATCTCCTGTAGTTGTCACACCAAAGAAAGGAAATAAGTGGCGAGTTTGTGTGGACTTTCATCCTTTGAATGCATGCACTAAGAGGGATCATTTTCCTTTGCCATTCCAAGATGAAATACTAGACCAAGTAGCAGGGCATGAGATGTATTCTGTATGTGATGGGTATTCTGGGTACTTTCAAATTCGTATTCAGGAGGAAGATCAAAAGAAAACATCATTTGTCACACCTTGGGGAGTTTTTGCTTATAGAGTGATGCCTTTTGGGTTGACCAATGCACCAGCTACATTTCAAAGGTTCATGAGTCAAGTCCTAGAGCCTTACTTAGGAAAGTACATAAGGGTGTTTTTGGATGATTTTTGCATTTATTCTCGGTGCATAAATCACATGGAGAAGTTAAAGATGGCCTTAGCTAGGATTGATGAAGCAAAAGGGTGTCTAAATCCTAGCAAGTGTCATTTGGCTCAAACAAAAGTAGTCTTGTTGGGGCATATTGTGTCTGAAGAAGGCCTGCAAATGGATCTTGACAAGGTTCAAGCAATCATGGCATTGCCAAGTCCTGAGAGTGTCACTGGTGTTCGCAGAATTCTAGGAAAGAGCAAGTATTATCAACGCTTTTGTGATGATTTCACAGAGATAGTGCATCCCATGAACTTGTTGACAAGAAAAGGAGTTTCTTTCCAATGGGGTGTGAAGCAACAAGAGTCTTTCTAGCAACTTAAGGAGGCCATGAGTAAGGGCCCAATATTGAAGCCCCTTGATTGGTCTCAAGATTTTTATGTAAATCCAAGTGTATCTTTGCATTCACTTGGTGCTATATTGCTACAAAAAGGAGAGGCAGGTAGAATGCAACCCATCTATTATGCCAGCCGACAGCTTACAGATGTGGAAACAAGGTATGAAGAAATGGAGCAGCAAGCTCTCTCTTTGGTGTTTTCCATTAGAAAGTTTCACTCCTATTTATTACCTCGACCATTTTTCTTCCTTATCTCTCAGTCTATATTAGCATATCTAGTTCGCAAGCCTAATCCTGGGGGGAGATTTGCAAAATGGTTGTCAGAGCTTCAAGAGTTCTCTTTCTCTTTTGTTACTGAAAATACCACTAGGTCCATTATGGCAGATTTGCTCACAGGACGAGAGGATCTAGGAGAAGAAAAGAAATGTAAGCAGAACATTAAAGATGAAAGGGATACACCACCAACAGCTTTTGTTTTGTATTTTGATGGGGCTTTTAGTCCTTCATGCCAACAAGGAGCCGGGGGGATAGTCTTGATGAATCCTGAAGGTCAAGAGGTATGGGCAAGAGGACAAGAGCTTCCAGGTATCACAACTAACAATGCAGCTGAGTATAATGCTTTGATTCTTGGTTTGGAGGGTTGTCTTCAAAGTCAAGTTAAAGAATTGGAAGTAAGAGGAGATTCTCAGCTTATTATAAAGCAAATGCAAGGGCATTACAAGATAAGAAGTCCTCATTTGAAGGAGCTTAATCAAAAGGCTATGGCACTATGTAGTCAGTTTGATTTTTGCAAGTTTGTTCATATAAACAGAAAAGAAAATCAAAGGGCAGATGAGTTAGCTACTCAAGCCATTGTAGTACAAGACCGGGGGGTGGTTTCTTTGGTAGACATTGGATGGCCAGAATTGCAAGATGTTCAGCAATATGTGGAAGAAGGCATGTTTCCTCGAGGGTTAACTCCACAACAGAAGCAAAGATTGGTAAGGAAGGCTTGTCCCAATACTATTGTTGATGACATTCTTTATAAATTGGGAAAACATAAGGTGCTCCGTTGGGTGGTCCATCCCATAAAGACTAGGAGAATCCTAGAAATGTGTCATGAATGCTCTAGTCATTTTGCTTCAGCAAGCATAGCTATGAGAATTCTTAATGCAGGATACTTTTGGCCACGCCTCCATAAGGATGTATATGAATGGTGTCGAAGTTGTAAAGTATGCCAAAAGTTTGGAAGGCGACAATTGATTCTTGGGCCCTTGAAGCCTATTCCAGCATATGGACCATTTGAGAGGTGGGGGTTGGACTTTGTGGGACCACTCCCTCGCTCATCTCAAGGCAAGAATTATTTATTGGTGGCCACAGATTATGCAACTCGATGGGCAGAGGCCAAGGCCACAGTCAATAGCAAGGCACAGTTGCAAAATTTCTCTTTGATCAAATTTGTTCACGCTTTGGTTATCCTTTGGAAATTCTCACTGATGGAGGAACCTCTTTTAGGAATGAACTAATTGAAGATGTGGTGCATAAGCTAAAGATAAATCATAGCATGTCCACGCCATACTATCCCCAATGTAATGGCTTGGTTGAGAAAACAAATGGATTGTTATGCAATTCAATGGGAAAGCTTGTTGACACCAAGAAAAGGCATTGGGATAGGCACTTGGCAGAAGTTTTATGTGCTTACAGAACCACACACAAGCTAGCTATTGGGTTTACACCATTCCAACTAGTGTATGGAATAGAAGCCATTTTACCCATTGAATTGGAGATACATAGTCTTCACACAGCTGTTGCAAGAATAGAAGGATAGGAGGATGCCTATGCTCAATGCTTGGTACAGCTAGAAGCCTTGGATGAATGTAGATAACAGGCCTTACAAAACTTGGAATCTTCTCAAGGAAGGCGCAAGGCCCGTTTTGACTCCAAATTGCAGAAGGAGATTTGGTAATGAGATTTGATAGCCGTCTAGACAAGCGGCTAGACAAAAAGTTTATCGGCCGATGGGAGGGACCATATTGAGTCAAAAAGAAGTTAACGAATGGAACCTTTCAGCTTGAGGATGTTGATGGCATGGTGATACCCGGACGCACCAATGAGTATCGCCTTAAATTCTTTTATGCTCGACCACCTTGAGGGCCAGCAGACCCTCTCTATACTAGAAAGGATTTGCTGGGGGGGGAAAGATGTGATGCCAAAAATTGATATTTTTAATTTGGCATTGGTATTGTTTTTCTCTATGTTTGATAAGAGTTTGAGTATCAAATGATAGCCTAGCGGCTCTCACTTATTTCTATTTTCTATGATATTGTATGGGATGGAGAGGATGTGTGGAATGGCTCATTGTAAATACCATAGGTACGAATTATAAATACCTTGGTATGGGGTGAGAGTTATTTGTGTATGGGATATTATGGAGTTTTTTAGAAAATAGGAAGAGTGAGTCATATAAAGAGGTGGGCTCATGTCCATGTGTTCCAATAATATAAGAGAGGCCACATGCCAAGCGTGTGGAAGGCATGTGGAGGAGTGTGAAGTCAAGAGGAATCCTTCTAGAACTCCTATGTGGAATAAGGAGGAGGTGGACATGTGGAAAGAGAGGGTCCCTATGGGCTCCATGTGAGGAGACTCTTGACTTTCTCAATATTTTAAGAGTCGAGCATCTTGTGATGGGACACATGGCAAGAGTAGCCAAAAAGGACATGGATGGTGACATATGTGCTTATGTGATTGATGGGGAAAGAAATCTACACGCAGCAATTGTAAATGGGTGAAGGAGGGTAACAAAATCTCTATAAAAGGAGCCCTCCTCTCCCTTGTTCATCAATCTCTTCCACCATTAGGCCTCATGTTGCTGTAGCTCTAGTCTCCCCAAGCCTCTTCCATGAGCCTTCTCTCCCTCTTGTAGATATTCTCTTATGTAGACTCTTGAGTCCATCTCTCTCTAGTTTATTCTCTCTCTATGAGTAGTCTTGGAGGTTTCGCTCCCTCTTGTATGTATGAAACCTCTTCTTCTCCCTTGTGTTTGTAGTGTTGGAGTGGATTCTCACTCTATTTGTAACGAAGGTCACTTCAGGTTCTCTCTCTCTTGAGTGTCTCTTCCCTTTTCTTTCTTTCAAAGCCTTAAAAGTTCTTTCTATTTAGCTGCTCACTGTGCACACATGGTCCATCTGTTTCCCGAGCCACCATGCAAGCTTCTTACCCTCTTCTAGGCGAAATCCATGAGGGGTGGATCGTTGATAAAGGTGGAGTCTTGAGGGAGCATCCTGCTCAGGCGAAATTAGCCTGGGTGGAGGGCAGTTTTCATGACAGTTTGACCCCTGTTAGTGTTTTGCTCATAACTTTCTGCTCGGTAGTCCGATTGTAATAAAATTTATATCAGCGCGAAGCTCTCTTTAAGGCGCATGTTTGTATGTGATCAGATCTTGAATCAGATACTACTGCAAAAAGTTATGATTCTCTGTGTCTGACAATCTATTTTCACGATAGTTTTCACCCCCGTCTAGTAAACTATCCATAACTTTTTGGCCGCTTCTATGTTTCTTATGAAACATATATCAGCGCGAAGCTCTCTTTAAGGCGCATGTCTCTAGGTGCTTAGATCTTAAATTAGATACTGCTGCAAAATGTTATGAGTCTCTGTGTCTGACAATCTGTTTTCATGATAGTTTTTACCCCCTTCCAGTAAACTATCCATATCTCTTCAACCGTCTATTTGTTTTCAATGAAACTTATATCAGTGTGAAGCCCATCTCAAGGCGCATCTCTTTATGTGCTTGAATCTCTAATATCATGTCTCTATTGAAAGTTATAGGCCTTTGTGTCTAATGACAGTTTGTAGATTGTTTTGAGCTAAGTATAAAGGTGTCTATGAAGGAGGTGCAATGTTTTGCCGGAATCTACCCATCCGACCCAATCAGCCCCTTCAAACTCCTCGATATATATCAGTTCATGTCATGTTGAGCTGCAAGATCTTCTTTTAACAACGTATCACTCTTCTCTTTGGCACAAACCGGCTCGCTGAGATTATGGCCTCTGCTGATCCTTACCTTCTCCCTATGCTTGATTACAACATCACTTGGGATGTTGCCATCTTCATTCTCATATGAGGGAGGAAAGTATGGTGTGGTATCTTGGCATAAAAGCTTCTTTCTAATGTCCCATTCTCAATGATAAATATCTTTGGCAGTCAGTTCGAAAGCAGCAGGAAGTGAAGAGGTGCGTGAAGTTTATTACCCCCAACTTCGTGTCACAGTGCCAAAGGCCTTACTACAAGCCTAGGGGTACTACGAGGGCAACTCACAACTTTGGATACCAAAGCTTCACCCACATGATACGCCCTGCCTTCCCCAAGAATGTGCATGTTCCTTGATGACCATGACAATAGGAATGGAGGCCCAAAAAGTTAAAGAAACAAACAACCTGAGCACCAAGGTACTAAGAGTAGCTACACAAGGAATTGCTCCTAAAGGTGTAGTAGTGCTACAAGAACCTACTACAAGGTTTGCTCCAACCCTGGCATCGTTGGCCCTCAAGATTCCACTCAATTAGTTTCAAAATGGACTACCACACAAGGAAACCAAAATATGAGGCTACAAGATGACACTTCATCCATGTCCAAGGTAGTAGTTACCCAAGTACCTACTCCTAAAAAAGGGGGCAATATCATCAAAACCTACTAAGTTGAATGGGTCAACACGTCTAGAGGCAACATTGCTATGCTGGAGAATAATGCCCACTAACTAAGCTCATCCTTGACGACTCAATGGCTCCTCTTCCTAGCAATCTATGACCATTTGCTAACAGCCCAACTAACAAACACATTCAATTCATACTCTTCATGGCTATGAACACGATATGGCACATTGAGACAACGTTGAATATTTACTTAAGCTTAGGGCCAATGGATTCATAGGCACTCACATGCATTCATTACTTTTGAAGTCAACCCAATGCTTAATGAGTTGCTAATTCAAGCTTGGAGATAAGTGTCATTCAATGTGCAAAAATAAATGTAATTAAAATTACCAAATAACCCCCAATGCCCATGGAATTACAACTAACTTAGTGCGCTGAGTTAGCAAGAGTCTATAAAAGCACCCCTGGGGAACCCCTCACACAGAATTAGCAATTTAAACTTTGTCAGAATTTATCTTGACTTCATGATAGATTCTAGAACCATTTCCAATCCTCCCCAACTATTTAAAATCATCCCTCAAAAGCCCTTGAATGTCCTTAGACTCACCCAACTAAGTTGATGACCTTAGTTTTTCTATGGATACTCACCTAAACTTTGACTTTGAAGGTGATTCCTATGATCTCAACCTCACATCACTTTTCCACAACTCCTCCACTCCATCAACCTCTCAAACTCCATCACTATAATGTGATGGAATACTCAACTCCTGTTCTACACCATGTTCTTTAGATTTTGAAGACTCACGTGATTTAGAGGTAAATAGTTTAAACTTATTGGAAGGGATCTCAATTGCTAGTGCCTTGCCCTTCAATTCTTTGGAAATTTTAGAAGTTATTTCCTTTTGTGCCTTCCAATTAACATCTTTGTAAGATACACCACTCTCTATAGAGGTTGCATCTAAACCCTTTGACCTGGTAACTGCTTGGGCTTCCACTCTGTCTGGTAACTTGGCCATGGTTGCTCAGCATTCTGGATCACTTCCCTTCATTCCATATTACTTTTTAGGAACTTTAGATTTTCAGCCCAAATTGGAAAAACAGAATGAAGATGATTCTCTATACAGCAAATACATCAAATCTTTGAAGGGGAGAAGAATACCATTTTTACCTTTGTCCGTATTTTTCTCAGGATGCGGTGGTTTGCCACTAGTAGGTCAAGAACCAGTTGTCACCCAGTTTGCCACTAGTAGGTCAAGAACCAGTTGTCACCCAATTCATAGATACTTGGCAATTTTTACCATTGAACCAACAATCCAAGTCATCATGAACAAAGTTAGTCATGGATGATTTTTTCCTCTTAGTTTCATTAAGAGGTGAAAATTTAAAATTCGTGTTGAAAGTCTGTATGCCTAATAAAAATAAAGGTTTGAAACATTTGCCAAGATTTGAAGCTTTTATGAGAAAAAACTTAAAGATTTGCCAAGATTTACAACATTTTCTTCAAAATTCAAAAGAAAATTAAAAATTTTATAATATGTTCGGTCAACATCATGAAACTAAAAAAACGAGTCAGGATTTTATATTAATATATAAGTATAGCTTCGATAAAAACATACCTGAAGTTAGTGCAAGTGTTGCAATAGTTGATTTTGCAATCTTCTTATAAGTGTCCATTCTTAAAACACTTCATTACTGATGGCTGACCTCCCTTGAATGCCCAATTTCTTTAATGCCTTTTTTTCAGCTCAAACTTAAGCTTATATTTCTTTTCTAGTGTATCCTCAGTGTCACTATCTACATTCTTCGAGAATCAGATGGCTCTGAATAAAAAATCTACAATCGAATAATGGGGGGGTGTACATATCGCATCAATTCCAGATCTACTACCTTGAATCACGAATACATCAATGCCTCACCATTCCGAACATAGCCCAAAAAAATAGCATTGATGAATGAAAAAATAGAATGCTTATGAACACATCTAGAAGCATGCTTAAAGTCGCTGTCTTGGGTGAAAGCATGCTACGGTGTCTAAAAAAGTACTCTTTTTGGCAAAGGTTCTAGCATAGATATAGTACTAAATTGTGTATTAGGTGCTGACATTTGGATTAGATTTCCACATATCGAGGAGTCCACGATCTGCAATTTGCAATCCACTCTCAATCAAGGATGATTTCCCCGCACATCAAGGAATTCGCGATCTACAATCTACTCTCAATTGACTCTCTTTCTCTCTTGTGGAATCACTCGCACATGTTTGAAACCATTGACAGTCGACTCTCTTCTCTCTTGTGGAGTCCTATCTCTATCCTTGCAATTATCTCTGCTCATCTTCACTAGAGGTCCATTGCTCTCTCTCTCCCTAGCTCTCTCCATTCTCTGTGCAAAATTGCTCTCCCCTTCTCTCTCATTGAAGCCCTCATTCTTTGGACCATATGTTCTCTCTGGTGCTAAAACCAGTTATGTTTGAGTGATTCTACAACTCTCTCTCTCTCTCTCTCTCTCTCTCTCTCTCTCTCTCTCTCTCTCTCTCAGGATGACTTTCTCGTACAGTAAGATTGAACATGCATGTTTTGACGTATTGTCTTCTTGTGTCGTTCATTAATTTATGATTTACCATTGAAATACGGTTGTGCGCAGGATGGAGAACTCCACACTAGAAGTGCCACACCATGAAGGGAACTCACTCAATGCACTGCCACAGCATTGCTCCGAAAGGAACATGAGACACTTGACATTAACAGTTGTGCAACATTTCAAGCATACCACAAAGAACTTGGACTTGAGAACGAAGGCTGACATTTTGTCTAAGGTTATAAAACATCCAGATATGCAAGAGGTTGTCGATGAGACAAATTTTCAAAGCCAGTCCATATCAATGGCAATAGTGGGATAATCTAAAGACATCATTGAGTCTTGTGAAAAGAGTAGAAAGTGCTAATAAGTTAGCTACGAAGAGAGCAGCTCTCCACATGATTGCTAACACTTCAGCATTTAAAAAATATAGTGATAGCAAAGTAGCTAAAGCCCTTGGAATTCAACACGGAATTTGAAGAAACATCGCGTGGACATAAAACAAGCTTCCTTCAAATGGGCAGATGGAGGTCGAAAGCGTAGACAGGATTCCTTAAGTTGTGAGGTTGTTCAATGTGTTGTCCAGTTCTAGAAAGACAACACGAGGGGTTCCCCAAACAAGAAGGATGTTTGCAGGCATAGGCTTAGCCCAAAAAAGTATGCAATACATCCCACCCATTTCTTGGAGCTCACGAGGTGCATCTTCCTTCTTTCAATGAAGCCCAAGTTACACACTATTATTTGGTGCTCTTTACAACTATTTAGTACTGTCAGGGATAATATTAGTATTTTTCATATGTTAAAGCTAACATTTAACACTATAATAGACTCTATATGAAGCAAATTTAGCACTAAATCATAGAATCACAGTACTAAATACTACACCAGGGACTTAATACATTTATAGTATAGACCATATTTTAGAAATCAGTCCTAGGAATAAAGATAGAACAAAATAGTATTGTTTGCTCTTTCAAGTCAGTTATTATGACTAAATAGAATACTTGTTATGACTAAATAGTACTATTTAGTGTTAATTAGTAGTGTGTGATGTTTGAAATTGTTTGAATTAGAGAAGGACTTCGAGCATAATCATTCTCTCCTTGCACTCACCTTGCTTTTTTTGGTTCGCTCACTTTTCCTTGCTCGCTTTTTGGTAATCCTCGAGGTTTCAAAGGTCCTTCGTTTGGGCTTGGCGTTTCAGATGAGGCTGTTTTGGAAGGGAATTCTGAGTTGTGTGATGGCGGTTTTGAGGGGAGAGTTGTCGAGGGTTCTTTGAGAGGTGGTGTGATTTTCAATCCTGGTGGGAGAGTGGAGGATGATCGTAGTCCTAGCAGCTGTGGTTTGTGTGTTGCAAGTGAGGCTATGGGTTGTGATGTATCAAGTGGTTATCGGGTTTCTAAGATAGTAGTGGTGAGCAGTGCGTCTGGTCTGAGTAGAGAGGTTCCGTTTCTTGAGTTGGATCCAACTGAGTTAGCTCGACCTTGCATGATCGTAGTTTTGAGAAGGATCAATGGGCAAGAAACCATTTCTATGCTTGGAGGAAGTTGTGTGGACTTGATTTGTCTGTTAGGCTTGAAGATCTGGATCTGCGTGAATGGGATGCTTAAAAAGTTCTTCATACAAGTTGTGAAGATGAACAGGAGTTGTTTCCTACTGAGTCTCTGATGTCCATGTTTCGTGCATTTGGGCATATCATTGGGAGAAAGCAAAAGTTGAGGACTGCAGAAACTGGGATCGAGGAAATTCCATTCGACATTTGCAAGAATGCTATTTTTGTTGGGGTGCAATGTTGCATAGAGATGGCTATGAACAGATCACTTCAAGAGGGTGCCTGCAAACCTAGGAAGAAAGTCGATGTTATCGGTTGAGAAGGCTCTTTTGTCTAATATCAATTATAGTGTGTTCCATTCGCATGGTTTGCAACGGCAATTCTGCTATTATTGTCTGGCTTTGTTTGGGATTCGTGGTGGCAAAGAATTGTAAAATGTTCGTGGTGATTTCATTCGGGGATCGGATTCTCATGGTGATTTTGGAGAATAGTTGTGTTTGTGTTTACCTTGTTTTCTTTTGTGTTCAGTTTATGTCTGTTTTTTATGTTTCTGGTTTGTAGGTTTAATCAAAGGAATTCCAATAATTATCGACTTGATCTTCAACACTTTTCGGAGGATGATCTAAGGCCTATTGTCCACGTTCATGAATCATGTGATGCCCGTTGGCTTGGACAGTTCATCCCTCGTGGCATCCGTAGGTTATTAACAACCCGAGATCTATGGTACATGTCTGTTTGTGGTTTCTTTGATCTGTGTTTTTGTTCTTATGTTCTGTGTTTTGTTTGTAATTTATTTTAATTGCTTTCAAGTTTGGTACAACCGTAATCGTGTTAGTTTGAAAGGATTGAGCCATTTCATTAAAACTATGATTGAATTAGTTGGTTTTTCTGGTAATTTCTCCAATCGTAGCCTTCGAGCTACACTTGCCACAAGGTTGGGTATGTACAGGGTTCCACAAGATGTGGCGATGAAGGTGACTGGTCACAAGAGGGCAAATAGTCTGCAGAAGTACAATTGCAACGATTCGACGAACGTTAACATAGCGTTGGAGTTGGCTGCCAATCCGTTTGATGAAGCTGGGAATTTACATAGTTATGATGATGTGCTGCATAAGAATATGGATTTGTATTGTAAGAATGTTGTTGGTGTTGTTTATGGAAAGGTGGAGGGCTTTGGTTCTTCTGGTGGTGTGAATTTTGATGGAGGTTCTTCAGCTTTGAAGGGTAGTGCTACTGGCTTGGTTTCTACTGGCTCTTTGCTTTCATCAAGTGGTGCTAGTGGCTTTGTTTCTACTGGTTCTTTGCTTTCTATTGGTGGCGTCTCAGTTGGTGCTTTTGCTTCCAGTGGATTTGAAAGTTCTTCTATAGTTGGTGGTTCTGTTTCAACTGGTGTTGTAGTGGGAAAGTTTTTGTTGGTGTTTCTTTTAGTAGCTGTGGTACTGGTTCTATTCCTGCAAGTTTTGCTTCTGGTTTTTCTTCTGATGGTGGTGATGCAGTTGGAGTTGAAGCTAGTGGAGTTTGTCATCGTGAATCTGCTACTAGAGATTGTGGCGATGGGGGTTTTTCTGGGTTGCTAGGTCATGTTGATGATGATGCTCTCGTGAAGATGAGTGATGTGAATTTTATGGAGGAGCTTTACCGTGTTGTTCGTGGAGGTGGAGGTAGTTTGATTTCTGGAGGCAATTTTAAAGACTGTGTTTTTAATTTCAACGTTGATGCTTCGTCACTATTAAAGAAGATGTAAATTTCTCCATTTGGGGGGTTTTGTGGCAGTTCTGCTGCGTGGTTTGGGAGAGATGAAGTTTTTGCTGTTATCCGATTTTTGGTAAGACTTTGTAAATATATAATTTTCATACATGAATATTACAATTGTCGTTATTTTACTGGTACAAATTTTTTGTATTTGTTTATTTTTTAATTTTGTTTTAATTATGTGGTGGTGAAATTCTCTATTTATGTCTTGAGGGTGTTAAATTTTAAATTTTGAGTTTACTGAGGTGGCAATTTGTGGTGGTTAGACGTTCGTTTTTTTAAAAGGTTTTCCTTGTTGTAGTGGGTTGCAAATGGACGGTTGAGATTAGATCTCAGCCGACCAACGACTTTGACGGGGTCGGGAATCGGCGTCAGAGCCGATTCCCGAGAGGAAACTGGTGCCACCCGACGATTGGTCGTAGGTCGGGAGCCAGTGGCCTGGTTTCCGACCGAACATTAGCGATTGATGTCAATTTTCGACTGTCATCGATTGGGGGAGGGGGTGGACACGTGTCCGTTTTCGATTGGTTGTTTGGCATTTCGTTTGACGGGTGTCCAGTGGTGTTTGGTCCGTTTGGCAGCTATTGGAGATATTTTGCGGATGGTGATGATGATGTGTCATGGGTGGCGACGATGTGTCATGGGCGGCAGCCATGTGTAATGTTTTGGTTGGCTGCATGCGGTAGTGGGTGGTTGGGGACGTGTCTATGTTTGTATGGTCCACGTGTTGTTTTCTTATTAGCCAGTTGTTAGGTTTTTAAATTTATATTATGGACCGTTCGATTGTGGTTGATCGTGTGGTGGTGGTGGTTATTATTTGAACTAACTTTTGTGGTGTTTCATTTGTGTTTTTGACAATCAGCGATGCGGGTGATGGGCTGATCAAAGGGATGATCGGTGCTCTTCGATTCTTGTGGGGATGATCTGTGATGTTGATTGTTTGCTATGTTTCGGTGGTTTGCTTTACGAATTTGTGCTTCGTGCGGTTGTTCGTTTCGTGCTATATATGTGTTTGATTTCGGGATGTGTGGAACGGGTGTTTTGCGAGATTCCTATTGCGATGGAGGGGGCTCATTGTCCTTCTTTCTGTTTGGGATTTGAGACCGATGACTCTGTAGTTCGTGTTGCTTCTGTTGGTGTACATGCTACGCGGGAGGGTGTTGCGTCAGCTGGTGGGTTGGGTGTTGCAGATACTAATTGTCGAGTTGTTTCTAAGGTTCCTTTTCTCGCTTTAGATGAAGAGGAGGAAAGGCTTGTGAGTGAGGAAGGTTCGAATCGGTCCTTAGCAAAAGATGAATGGGCGAGACGTAGGTTTGATATCTGGAGGCGTGTGAGTGGAATGGATGATGTTGTGAGGATTGAAGACTTGGATTTAGGAGAGCTGAACAAGATGCTGAGGAGCTTCTTTCTGCAAGTTGTGAAGCATGATGGTAGTCTTTATCCACCTGAATCGATTATGGGCATGTTTCGATGTTTCGGCCGTATCCTACGAAGGGCACAGGATGTTCGTGTGGCTTCTACTGGTGTGATCGAGGTTCCGTTCGATATTGTCAAAATTCCTATATTTAAGGCTTCTCAGAACGCTGTGGTTGTTTCAATGAATTGGTCTATGCAAAAGTCTGCTTCGAATGACACGAGGACTGTATTATCGGTGTAGCCAAGGAACGTAAGGTTCTTGACGATATCGATTTCTCTATGTTTCACCCACGTGGTGTTCAGAGGAGGTTTGCCTACTATTGCTTGTCTCGATTCTGTATACGTGGCGGTAAAGAACTTCATTCCATTCTTCGAACGGATTTTTCTCATGACAGGGATGAACTTGGTGAATATGTGGAGTAAGTGATTTGCTTTTGTGTTTGTTTTTTTGGTTAATGTCTTGCATGTGTTGTTGTAGTTTTGTGTGCAGGTATAACGAATGGTTGAGTAAGAAATACGTGGTGACTTTGACGCGTTATCAGAAAACTGATTTCCGCCCTAGAGTTCGTGTGCATGAAGTTGATGTGGTTCGTACATTTGCTTAGCTCATGCGTCATCTGCCTGCTGTGTTTTGTCTCTGGAGTGTTTTGTCAAGTCGAAGTTTCTGTTCTTGCAAGTGATTGAAAATTCCGAACTGAGGTAAGTTTTTTGAGATACATTTGTCTTTTGTTGTATTTGTCTGTGTTGTAATTTGTGTGTGTTGTAAGTCTTTTTGCAGGTGTGGTTTAATTCGAATCGTGTTTCTGAAAAGTCCCTGAATAAGTTGGTGCATTCTATGTTGGTAACTGTTGGGGTTGATGGTGTTAAGAGGATTAAAAGTTGTGTGAGGTCATCTACCGTTATGAGGCTTAGTCTTTGTCAAGTTCCTGAAGATGTAGGGCAGCCTGTTACGAGGCATAAGAGGGTGTCTAGCTATAGGAAATAGGATAAAAGCAATTCCCTGAAACTTGCTGCTGCTCAAAGTATCATAGCGAAGCCTTATGATGATTGTGGTGTTCTGAGAGCTTATCCGAAGGTTTTGGAGGAGAATATGACGATTTATTCCGAAAAGGTTGATGGAGTTGTTCTTTGTGCTGATGTAGATATTTCTTCCAGTGGTATTCGTCATGATCAAGGTATATGTGTTCTTTTTTGTTACAGGTAGGTTTTATTCATTTGTTTATAGACGTAATTTTTATGTTTATTTTATTGCTTTTGCAAGAAAGGTTGATTGTGAAGCTATTGTTATAGATTTGTCAGGGCATGGTTTTTCTGGTGGGAGTTCTGGTGCTGATGATGGTGTGCGTGTGGTTAATCGTTCGGATTGCGGTGCTGTTCTTTTTGGTGGTGGCATTGATGTTTCGTTGGGAGGGATTTCTGGCAATATTCCTGTTACAGGAGTCAAGACTATTGATGGTGCGACTAGTGGTGCGAATTTTCGTGCTGTAAATGGAAGTGCTCTTGATGCTGAACCTGCGAAATGTGGTGCTGGAACTAAACCTGTTGGTGGATTTCCGGAAGTGGGTGATGGTGGACAGGGTTCTCCTGGAATGGGTGGACAAACTTTTCCTGGAGTGGGTGCACAGGCTTCTCCTCGAATCGCGGTGAACAAGGTTCTCCTAGAATCGGTGAACAGGCTTCTCCTGAAATCGGTGGAGGCTTTGTATGGCGGGTGTGATGAGTCAAAATTGTTGGATAAGTTGTCTCGTGTTTCTCCTGTGGCTACTCACGCTTTAGGACTTACTTATCGCGACGGTCCTGTTGTTGTCTTGCATGGTGCAATTTTTAATAACTGCTCTGTTCAATTCATAAAAAAAGATAAGGTGCTGGTTGTTGATGTGCGTCAATGTCTGGCCACGGAATCTTGTTTAGTTGCAGTTTTTTTCATGTCCGACAATGTCCGTGGACGGAATTTTGATTTTGTCCGTTGACGGAGTTTTGGGGGACGGCTGATTTGTCCCTTGGCAAAGTTTTGGGGGTTCGTCAGGTTTTATTGCAAAAAACTTATTAAATGAAATAAATGTATATATTTCAGCTAGTAATTGCTTTATTTTTTATTTAATTGTGTTAGTTTATCTATGTTTTTAATTTGTTTTAAGTATATTTTGAGTTTTAAAATTATGTCTGTAATTTAGCCGGTTATCATTTTTTTAAACATTACATTACGGATGTTTTAAAATCTAACGGCTGGGATTAAAACTCCGCCGAGCCCAGCCGTTGACGGACAGAACAGTTGTCGTACCCGAGACTCTGTGAATGGAGACGAGACAAAGAGTGACCCGCGTACGTCTGACAAGTCAGAGGTGACAGACAGGCTATACAGCATACAGCTAGCGAATCTTTCATGGTAGCGTGCGCATGCTAGGTACTAGGTCCTAGGCTCTGGAGTCTGAAGTCTCGAGGCCGATTCTTGTCGTCCTCTTGCCCTGCTGACAACTTTTGGGTCCACAGCTTTCGGTCACCCATGATCAATACATCGATTCAATGCCAGAGCAACGAGCTATACTTTGTATCAGTCTCATGTGTAACACACTCTGTCGCTCACTGAACATGTTTTCTTAACCCGGTGAAAATTTCAAAGGCCCTTCGGACTTATTAAGTGGAATTCAGTCACTAAACATCATAGTTGATCCACTAAAAAAAATAAAAATTGTCCAATAAAGGATATTTTAGAATTTCTCGGCACAGTTCAAGCGCCACGGGATTTATAAATTTCCGTCGGATCAAATTGCATTGTAAACCCCACGTCAGAGCAGGTTTGAAGCCTCGAGTTCTGAGCCAAGACTATCCAAGGTAAAAAGGTCCGATTCTGAGGGTGGCTCGGGGAATGTGGACGACCCCTAGAATTATTTAGATATCTGAGATTCCAAACTCTGGAGGGATGACATCACGGCATGGGAGGGCCGTTACTGACCTTTCAACCAGCCAAATCATTCGTAATAAAAAGCGAAGTCAGAATTCAGCAAAGAAAAGCCTCTATGCTTGACTTGGTGACTAGGCCTCCGATGCCTTTGTCCGCTTAAACTATCCGTATTTCGACTGCTTTGAAACTCCTCCAAACAAATAAAAGTGGGCCAAGCTTTTAAATTAAAAAATATTGATCACAAGAGCTTGTATTCCCAGTGCATACAATTAAAGGAAACCAATAAAGAAAAAAAAAAACAGGGGTGCTACGAGGACAATTGCCTTAATGGTGAACACTATGCAAATTGATGGAAATTTAGTTCATCTTCATGTCATCTGAGGTTTCGCAGGCGTTTGCTGCAATGTTATCCTTTGGCAATAGGTTTCTCAGACTACACAGTTATTGAACAAGATTCAAAGAATGCATCTGGTAAGCTATTTCCTCCCATCCTTGTTGAAAACGTTTGCTCTATATATTGAAGGATTAAAACAGGTGCAGGTGTGCAAGCAAATAGTGACTACATACGATGAGCGTTTTGTTCATAATAAATAAGCATTCATTAGTCTTATTTTGCTGCTGAAAAGATTCTGAGTTCTGCAATTGATTGTGAAACCTTGCAACAGTTGTTGAACAGGCTTCTTAGATGGCATGGCAAAGGATTAGTAACAATTATGAAATGATATCTTAGGCAACCGTTGTTGAAGAAGATTCTGACACTACATATGATGAGCCTTACTATGAAACCTCATTATTTCACAGCAGCAGGTTTAAATGGCATTGCATAGCAAAAAACATATCCTTAGACAATTACAGTCCTTAAAAAGATTCTAAGACTACACTAGATGCTCCATATGATGAAGCGTCTTATTTATAATAAATAAGCATTTTGAAATTGTATCATGTGATTTATTAGTGTTGCTGAAAACATTCTTAAAGCTGTGGGTTGTGGATTTGATTATGAAGGCTTATCCTTGGCAACAGCTGTTGTTGAAAAGGCTTCTTAGATTCATATATGGAGAGAAAATATGGTGACGTGCAGGTGAGTTGGTTGTGCTAGGATAACAAAACCGTGTATTCCTTTTGTGACAGCTGTTCTTGTGCGAGATTTTAAGATTGCATAAGAGAAGGTATTCCCTTTTTATTGCTTGCGCTCATCATATTCCAATTGGATCTTTTAATCTTTACTCTGCACTCTCAGGTGTGCAGGCAACTGATGTAGGCTGTGGTGTAAGCCAATATAGCAGGCACAGCATACAACACTAAAAGAAACCAAGAATGGCTATATTGTAGTATCAGCTGAATTTGGGAGGATTGACACGACTAAATTTTTCATGAATAATGGTAGTCTTTAATTCTGAAGACTATACCTTGAAAAGCCCTGTGTTCTATTGGTACCCAAGCATAAGCTGCCATCTAGATTTTGAAAGGTTGCAGAATTACTATCAAAAGATGGTCTCTCTCATGCTTGCTGGTCTTCATCATAAGCCTCTTACATACCTCGACTTGGTAGTGGCTGTCCAGCCCTGCACCGAATTGCATCAAATAAGATTCTTAAGACTGCCAAACGTTAAGTGTCTCATTGCTTCAGCCTCGACTTGGTTCATATCAGTACTGACTATCCAGCCCTGCACCAAATTGTGACTGTCGATCACTTACAAATAACCATCACATGCATCCAACTTAACTTCAGTCGTGATGACTGGTTCAATTATGCTCCTGTATTCTATCATGCAAAGAGATAACTGTCAAATATTGAACAATAAGGTCCCCACTTGTTTTCACTCGTGATAACAGCTCCATTCATGTCATTGCAGTCTTGATGGTACATTGCCTTAGCTGGGATGAAAAATGAGGACTGTTTGAGTGCCTTCAGCATTTGACTAACTTTTAAGCTGTGCTTGTTTACAGTAGCATGGATTTGAAGAAGGTTAATGAGACCACGAGATGTGACCACTCCCCTTGCCATAACTACATGCCAGATAAATACAGATCAAAGTGTAAAGGACCAGTGTGTGCACTTGATAGAGTGGTGCTGTACAGATTCATTCATATCCTTGGCTCATTCTTTTAAAAATCCATTAACAGTTTCTGTCCTCATGCTTTGGTAAATCAGAGCCACACCTCTTTCTTCTTACAGTAGATAAATTAATTAGCAAAAGATCAGGTGTAAAATACTGCCCTTATACTTTGATCAATGTGAGCAAAGACTCACTTTCTTCTTTACAGTAGGTAAATTGGAAGTAGACCACAGGTAAGTAGGCGTCGAATAAAAGACCAATGCTTGCAAAAATTCCACAGGATTTGAAGTCCTAACATGTGCTTCACCTTCTAGCCTGACCCAATGGTTTTCAGAGTGAGAATCCTTCAGTGGGAACGTCAAATGATGTTAAGTGTACTTCTTTGTTTGCCTGCAATTGTGGGGACCTCACCCTCTTTGATTAGAGCTCTTTCATTGGTATTGATGTAACCCTTGCTTGAAAATTCGATGTTTTATCTGACTGAGAATAATTCAAATGAAATGCAAACCAGATATAGAAGGATATAGTCTTCATCCATTCGTCTGAAAGTTCCATGCAGAATTAAGTAGTACAATCACTACTATGTTGCAATTCCAGTTGTGCATTGATAGGATACAGGCTAATAGCGTAGGTGCTCTCCATCAAGCCAGACTACAATGTTCTAGAGCAAGCAATGAATTCGTGAAGTTTGATTTCCATCTCATTGCAAAGATCACAAAGAGGGTCAACGATATCAAACAATCCTAAACTCCTTATTGCCTCTCAAAATTTATGGCAGAGCTGGGCACTAGCTGCCAACCCTCACCATCGGAACATGTCAGAAAGTAACATCCCTCTTGTTTAAAGTACATCCCTCTTGTTATATCTCAATTACTCACAGCCCTGGGCTCTTAAATCATCAATTAACCAAAAAAATACCACACTAAAACACTGACCTAACGAATATTTAACAAATCCTAAATGTAACATTGTGAGTTGTACAAAGACAATCTCTTCATTGAATTTAGTCCCATAAAACAACTAGCATGCCAGCCCCAGAGAAAACAAAGGGGGCTAGGGTTGAGATAAGCAAACGACAACAAAAATGACGCCACTACAACCCCACCATATTGAAGAATGACAATTCAAGTAGGCCAAATGTCATACAATCGGTAAGTATTTGATGAGATCTTCTATTAGAGGGATAAAATCCCTGTTTGGAAATCTCCTGACATAAGGGAGATTCCATAAAAAACCTGGCAGCTATCCATCATTTTACAACAACTATTTCACTCGATGTCTATAACAATTGGAAGTGAAGGGTCGCACTCATCAAATGCATATACAAAAATTCGAGACCCCCATAAGGCTGCAAAATTGGGACATAAGTCACGCCTTGAGAGCTCTCATGGTACTCTATCCCACCGTATTTAACCGCCAATAATTACAAGGTGTTACAAAGAATTTTTTGTTATACTTACTCGAAGTATTAAATCACCTAAATCAGACCAGAGTGAAAAGAAATACCATCGGAATGATCCCTAGTTCCCAATGAGGCACAAGATGGCATGCAGCTACAGAAGAAGAGTTGCCAATGATACTGCTGCTAGGTGACAGGGCAGTGCTGCCGCTGCGATTCAAGCAAAGTGGAAGAGGTACCCATTGAATCAGTTTAACAGCAGATGCAAAAGCACTCCTCAAAACAGGTACTTTTTATGAGTATAACAGACACGATATATTCACAGACTATTCAGATTCCAGATAAAATGACTTACTCTGATGGAAATATGCAGGACCCATAACCTGTCGTAGTAAACCCCATTCAGCCAGACGTGTCCACCAAAGATGCAGGCACAAATTCAACACATGTCAGTGATCGACCGTAGCTCAATGCCAATATTGTAAGTATCTAACTCAAAATACCCCATTCCCATAATGCAGCTTCAAGAAACTCCAGAGACAGAGGAGTCCAAAATCACTTACTTGGATTGGTAGTGGTTG
The DNA here is from genome assembly GCF_047967505.1 of Dipteris shenzhenensis. Lineage (NCBI taxonomy): Eukaryota > Viridiplantae > Streptophyta > Polypodiopsida > Gleicheniales > Dipteridaceae > Dipteris > Dipteris shenzhenensis. Next base: position 6,390,393 of record NC_141626.1, read on the forward strand.
TCATTGCCGAGCTGTTAAAGTTGCAAGCAACAGGGTTGTCTCCATGTTTCTGATAGTAGCTATTGTAAGCATAAGAAGCGTGATTTTGGAGTGTGTTCGGCAGATAACATGGCTGACCGGTCTGAATAGGGCCGCAATTGGCACTCCCCTGCCCGCACGCCCAATTCAAGCCGGTTGTCAACCTGTCGTTACTAGCGCTTGGGCTTGCGATGCACCAAGTTCCGCCAGTGCCACTGACATTTGTTGCTGCAGGCGAGGGCGATGTCGTTGGACCGGATGATGTTTGCGTGCCAGTGAGGTCCAAGGAATAAACCTTCGTCTCGTCTGCATTGAAAACTCCCCAGTTTCGTTCCGACTCCGCCCCTGTTTTTCTGTCTTCGTTGAAGAGAGAAAAGATGTATACATCCATAGCCTGGTTGGGCCTGTGCGGTGTGCCCACGTTCTTCACGACTCGGGCAACAAGATTGTTGTTGTATGTCGCCGCGTTCTGGACAGTAGCCCCAGGCTCATTAGCATCCCCTTTCGTCGGCCAACCGGTCTCACTGACAACCACAGAGAGCTCCTGCTGGCCCGCCCCTTCCAAGGCGAAGTAGAGAGCATCCAGCTGAGCATCCAGCAGACTCGTATAATGCAAGTTGGTAGTGGGATCAACCACAGGCGTCTGGGCGTCGAAGAGCGCATAGTCGAGCGGCACAGTGACAGGATCCGAAGTGTAGGCGAGGTAGGGGTAGGCATTGATCATGACGAAGGAGCCAACAGATTTGAGGAAGGCGAGGAGAGGCTCGATAAAGGAGGAGGAGTAACTTTCGTTGAAGGAGGCACCGGAGGGGGGGAAGGAGTTCTGGAGGATAGCCATGGAGTTGGCGGTGGTGACTTGGATGTGGGCGAGGTTGGCTTTGGTGAGGGCAGTGTGGAGGTTTTGCATGGCGGGGAGGAGGAGTGGGGAGAGGGAGGGGCTATTGGTGATGATTTCGGAGCCGACGGAGATGGCAGAGATGTTGGAAGCAGGGAGGAGGGGGGAGAGGGAGGAGGAGACCCATTGTTGAGCTTGATCTTCAGTTTGGAAGTTGAGGAGGTCAGTGTTGGGGATACCGATGAGGAGAAGGATGTTGGTGTTGGCGAAAGCTTGGATGACTGAAGGATCATCGTCAAAGATGCGGATTCTGGAGATGGATTGTTGGACGAGGAACTGGGCGACTTGAGGGGGAGAAGGGAGGTTGTCACCGAAGCGACCATAGCAAAAACCCACGTTCCCTGCTTCACTGATGATGATGCTGCATCCAGCTACTACCATCAACAACAACAACAACTGTTGTATCTGCTTCGTCTTCTTCATGCTCTCTCTCGATCAACTTTGTTCTTGATTTCCAAATCACTTCTCTCGATCAACTTTGTTCTTGATTTCCAAATCACTTTGCTCTTACTGTCTACAACAGAATGCGAATTGGAGGGAGGGTTGGGAAGCTATTACCTGTCTACAACAGAATGCGATTTGGAGGGTTGGGAAGTCACCTTGCAACCTCTCAATCACCTTGTGCAATCTCTCCCACCACCTTCACTTTCCTGATCTCTCTCTCTCTCGATCACTCTAGTCCCTCTCCACAGAATGCGATTTGGAGGGTTGGAAAGTCACCTTCAATCTCTCAATCACCTCGTGCAATCTCTCTAACCACCTTCACTTTCCTGATATCTCTCTCTCTCTCAATCACTCTTGTCCCTCTCCACACTCTCCTCTCCACTACAAGCTCCACACTCACCTCCTCTCTCCTTCGATCAACTGCTCGCTCACCTCCACAATACCTCTCACCTTCTCCCACTACCCCTTCCATCAACACCCATCCCTCCTCCTCCTCTCTCTTCTCCTTCTTCCCTTTGTACCTCCCTCCTTCCCTTCCACGCTCCTCATCTACGTCTCCTTCACGCTCCCTCACTCGCTCCTCTCCCCAACGCCTTCCCTTTCTTCTTCATCGCTCAACCAAGCTCAGTTGCCCATAATCCCATCTTTTCCCCGTCTTCCTCTCCAGATCGATAAAGCTCCTCGATCGCGCCCCTCTCGGTCTCCTCTAAGCAGTCCTCTTAGTTCCTCCCTTTATAGCCCCGCCTTCTCAACGGTACCATAAACCTCTTTTCACGCGTCGAATTTAGAGTCGAATAACGTCCACCCCTAATCAACAGCCGGGTCCCTATAAAAGCCTCGAGCCTTTCCTTTCCCGCACCACCGCCAACACGCGATTCCAACGTTACAACGCCAGCACGCGATTCCGAACGGGACCGGTCCCGAGTCGCTCCTCGAATCAAGTCCACGCTATTGTCGTCACGGCCAACGCGCTCTGCCCTACTATCTCAGGTCTCTCTCTCTGCACACACACACCTGACCCTTCGAACCTATAAAATTTCATTGCCCGATGCCTACCTTCATTGCCAGGCCGCAGGGCGGGCCTTGGGGGCCTACATCAAGGTACGCTGTCTGACAGCCGACGCAAATCAGGGTCTGCGGAAAGCAGAGATCCGCGCAGGCGGCGGAGTACCGACTGGGGAAGGCAGCCCAGCTGGAAGGAGGAAGGAAGGGAACGAGGCAACGATCCCGGTTGAGACTCGGACTTGGGAGATCACCGAGGAGAAGGAACTCGTTATAAGTTTGTGTGTATACACAGCTGTGAGGCGATGGCGATCCAGTGCGATTGAGTCGCCATAGCCAGGAGCTCGAGGCACCAACTGATAGTTAAAACCCTGGTTTGGTATCTAAAATTTAAATACGACTTCACGTGCTCAAGGTATAATTTTATTCTCCCTTATCTTTTTGGGACGCTCGAACAAAACATTGCTGAATGTTTGAGCAATTAAAATTGCTCCTCACATCCTCCTTCGGTCGTCTTCAGCCCTTACTCTGTTCAAAACCCAAAGAATCTTCGTCTCTCCTTTAGGATCCATTTTAAAAAATTAAAATGACTTCTCTCAAAAGAGGAAAAAAAAGGGGGAGCTTGGATGAGTGTTTTTGAAATAGCAATCTATTACTTTGAAATTTTTAAATGACCTCTCTCAAAAGAGAAAATTAAAAAGGGGGAGCTTGGATAAGTGTTTTTGAAAAGTAATCTCTCTTTGAAACCAGTATTACATCTATTCCCAATAAAAAACATGACCTTTGTAAAACTAGAAAAAAAGGGGAGAGCTTGGATATCAAAATAAACAAAAAAGGGTAGTGAGCTAGGGACAACACTTTGATAGATGAGTGCAATCTCTTGAACTTGGAACAACATAGCTATGGAAGAGTACAATCTCCATTTCAAACTGGAAAACCAGTGGGACATATACTAGTGTGTAATGGAACTTTGACTGTGGCTACACATTGGGACACACACACATACATGCCAAACTACAAGAGGATAAACATGGATCTAAAATTAGTTACAAGATCTGGGTGGGGTGTTAGAGGGAAGAGATAGTTTAGTGGGGAATTGCCTATTTACAGTAGGCAGGTAAGTGTAGAAGGGGCCAGTTGGCTAGGGGCCCACAGTCGCCATTTTGTACATTCACTTTTTTAGGGAGTTTAGCTCCAATCTAATATATATCCGGCATGTATATTTTTTAAATTAGAGTCTCATTAGAGTTGCATAGTTTATGGACCTTAATGCATAGTTTCTTATGTATTACTAATACATGTACCAAAAAAGGTTATCAATTGCCATTTATGACTATTGGTCTCCATTTAGGGCCCCCTAATTTTCACACTCACTCTCTCTTCTCATTCTCTCATGCGTGTGTGCGCACGCATGTGCGTGTGTGCGCACGCATGTGCGTGTGTGCGCACGCATGTGCATGCGTGCATGCGTGCGTGTGTGTGTGTGCACGTACATGCACGCCATGCCTATACATTTGTGTGCACACCCTAGACATAACTTTCCTTGCCCTCTACTCTTTAGCCTCAATACACAAAATCCCCCTCACTTCTCTTCCTTAAAACTTTGCTTTATTGCAGTGCACGTGCGTGTGCATGCACACATGCATGCCTGCATGCATGCATGTGTGCATGTGTGTGCAAGTGTGCACATGTGGCATGTGTGTACCACCAGATATGACTTTTCTTGCCCACCTAAATACAAACAATCCCCCTCGATTCTCTTCCTTTGCTTTATTTTCCCTCTTTTACATGCACCCTCACATAAACTCTCCATGCCATCTCAACATCATCTATCTCCTTTTTATGTCATTTGAGCCCACATCTCCATCAAGAACTTGATTGCCTACTTGCTCTCCAATAGACTTTTGTTCATGTTTTCCCACTTATCCTTACCCTCCTTCCTCCAACAACTTTTCACTAAGAAACATCACTATTAACCCACTTACCCCCTTCCTCCCTTAAAAAAAGGAAGAAAGGGAACTCCTACATCAATGCTCTACAAAATTGGCACACCTAGAGAAAGAAAACTATACAAGGCTCTTCAAGTTCTCATAACTATTCATCCTAATATGGGCAGTCAACTTTCCAAAGAGTTGTAAGTCCTAGCACATTCTTTGTATTATTCATGAACCACACTAACCTTGACTTTGATGCGCCAAGCAATCCTACTATTCAAACAGTTGCTTGAAACACACACTCCCAAGCCATTCTACTATTGAAGCAAATGCTTGAAATGAAACACACTTCCAATTACCATTTAGTCATGGACAAACATACAATAATGCGTTTACATTGCACATACATTTTCAAATCATTCAAAAGCAATCCCTACACAATGGCATGCACGATAATGCGCTCCCCCCCCCCCCCTCTCTCTCTCTCTCTCTCTCTCTCTCTCTCAGAGAGAGACACACACACACACACGTACATGGATCTGTGTACACATGCACTGACAACATGCATGTGCATGGTTCTTAGTAGACATACATATGATCCTTGCAATCAATGTCCTTTGCCTAATCATTAAAAAAAGTAAGTATCATTCAAATAATCTCTTCATCTCATTTGAGTGTTGTAATTTTGTAAGGTCTCACATTGGTACTACTTTTATACAGAGTGTTTCATAGATATACTTTTGCCATTGTAAAGTGGTTATGAATTCCTCACATATTAATAATGAAGTGGCGTTGGACTCTAGATATAATTGTAGATGCGCATCATTTTTAATTGAACTTGCCAAAAGCATATAGCTAAGCCCATAAGTACTAACATGCATTGATAGGATCCAGAAGCATATATCCAAGTCCCTAAATACTAACAAGTTGCCAAAAGCTTTAAAACAAGTCCCTAAATACTAACGTGCATTGAGAGGCTCCATCATATTGAATTATCGTTTCCACCCAAGCATTCTTGGCTGATTCTTACTTGGTTCCCACCTCGGTATTCTTGCCATAATTATAAGTTTAGTATGAAAATAAAGTGTTCTAGACATTTCTAACCATATGATGCCCTACTAGTTTCTACCATTTTAAAAATTGGAGGAGGCATAAGGTATGTCTCCTATGAGATCTAAGAAGATTAATTAATTTATGGAGGAAAAGGGGGGCAAGGGATATTGTCTTTTTTCTAAAGACCGCCCTTGAAAATGATAGCATAACTGCACTATTCTACAATCCCCACCCTTGAGAAATGATAGCCTAGAATGTGCGACTCTCCTCTAAATTTGATAGAGAAAATTACCCATAACCTCGTAAAATGCTTATTTGTCATAATTACAACTTTACAATATGGCGCAACAAACATAACATTCAGGTAAATCATTTCTTGCCATTTGATTTGATATGTAAATTGAACCGTTTTGGAGTTGGCAATCAAAAGATATGGGCTATCACTTTTTTGCCTACTTTTAGGCAATCGACACATATTTTTTCAAAAAATTTTGAATTGCCTAGTTTTTTGTCCCAAGCCCAAATGAGCACCTAAGGGGCACACACACACACACACACACACACAGAGGGGGGGGGAGAGGGAGGCAGGGAGGGGGGAGCCCTCCCTCCCCTCGCCTCTCACCGCACACACCCCTCCACCTGTCCCAGGGAGCACTCAAGTGGCCACGATCATGCTACCATTGGGGGGGGGGAGAGAGAGAGAGAGAGAGAGAGAGAGAGAGAGAGAGAGAGATCCCACCACTTGGTGAAAAATGGTACTACAACATAAAAGACGGGGGGAGGGGAAGGGATAAATTGGGGGGTCCAGAGGATAATTTGCCTTCTGGATGTCTATGCACCGCCACCTTGCCAAAAGTTAAAACACAACCAAGGCCTCAATGCTATCCAAATTGACATTGTAGACCACTGTACGTGGCTATCAAAGAGACTAGTGCTATCCATGGGCATGCAGTAGAACCGCGTAGCTAAGAGACTGAACAAAGATGAAATTGAGTTGAGATTTGGAGCTGAGAAACTGAGAGGTGAACTGAGTGAAAGCTGAGAGATGAGAGCTGAGGAAACTGTAACATAAAACTGAAAAGAGCTGCTGAAACAAACACCAAACCTCCCTATATTTGCTGGTCCAAACCTTGCTGAAGTTCTGCGTGTACACACTCCTAGGGAGGCTGCCTCGACCTTTTCTAGCTGTTGCTTTTTCATCCATTTGTGTTGGCCTAATCCTCTTGATCCTCCCTCAATCCTTCTCTACTTGGGAGCGAAAAGCTTGAAATTACGGCCCAAGGCATCTAGAGAGGAGGACCTTTGTTGTACGGCTTGTTGCTCGAGACCTTGGAAGTAGTCGTCCTTTGAATACGAGAAGTTCTAAAGCCAAAAATTCAAACGATGACAACGCACTTGGAAGGGGATGCAAAAGTGGCAAACTTCTCTGTGAAGCACAATTTCAGTGATTGAATCAAGTCAACACAAAAGCAATACATTTACGATGTGAGAGGTCAAAAGAATGGTGCTAAAGATGTCCACGAGGCAGAATTGAGCGAGGTGTGCCTAATGTCTAGTAGGGCCTATGGTGAAGACGATGGAGGTAATAATTGTTCCTATTGGTTGTGATCTACATCTAATAATTGTTCCCTCACATGCCAATTTGTGTAGGGTGAAGCACCATTGCCATTGGTTATGATCTACATCTAATAGAGCGGAGCTCCATAAAAAAAGTGTTCCCAAATGTATTGATTGATGCACTAAGTCATGCCATGATCCTGGTCCCTTTTGCAAAGATTTAGACAACACCCAATCATGAGAAGAAGTGCCCATGGGTGCAAAGTGGGAAGATTGGAGGATTCAGAGGGAGTGAGGTGGCGTGGAGCGGATGAGGGGGAGAGTGGAGAGGAGTTATGGGTTACAGAAACAAGAGTGAGCAATCGTCCTTACGAGCTTGATGATTTTATGTGTGATTTGTGCAAATTTCTCAATCTCTGTTGATCTAATGCGAGCCGAGAATGCCAAATCAATTAAAGCTCAAAGTTACAAACTTGATGTAAAAAATTGCACGCAAATCCAATGCTTGAGTAGAAAGATATTGAGTTTTTAGAATTAGTAGACCGATTAGCTAGCCATTGGAGGAGAAAGCCCTTCCAAATATATACATAACCACCCCTATCACATACATACTACATATGAAAATAAGGGCTTTGTCATTTAATAAGTATGAGTGTGACCTAATAAAGAAACAAGATTGAATATTATGCCACTAAGTTAAGCTCTTATCAAAACATATCAAACCTTTATAAAATTTTGAGAGAATGATTCTTAGTTTGAGTGTTGAGAATATCTCATCCACACAACATATTGCTTATGCGTTAAAGTAGTTGAAATATTTTTTGTGTGATAGATTAGAGGAAGCATTCTTAAAGGAATTTTTTTTTGGAATTATGGGGAAAGTTAAAATATGTTAGTAATGAACAAATTTCCCATTCAACACAAGGAAGTAGAAAATGTGTGAATTTTTCACTTTCCATTGACCTTTGTGGAAAAAGGTTTATTGAACAATTCTTTCTTTAGGCAACTCCATAATTATGTTTCAGTAGTCCTTCTATTACATCAGCATTCATAAGACTTGTCCTTACATCAGCCCTCATGAGGCCTATCCTTATTTATCCCCATCCTTATTTTTCCCTGAAGTGAAATAGGTAATTCTTTAAGGACTTGTAGCTCCTAAAATTTTCATTGGATATGGACCATAGCTTGTCTTCAAAGACTCATGAAACCCATGTCTTCACAACCCTTTTGGCTAGGCGAAGTATGTGGGAATAAATTTTCATTGTATATGGACCATAGCTTGTCTCCAAAGACTCATGAAACCCATGTCTTCACAACCATTTTGTCTAGGTATGTGGGAATAAATGCATACATAGGTTCCTTGTCCCCTAAATGGGGCTAGCATTAGAAAACATCTTCAAATTTTAACTTCTTATAGATAGTACATTTCTAGCCTAGAGTTTCTTTAGTGGAGTTCGCCCTATATGTAAACCTTGTTGAAGTATTCACAAGGGAAGAATATTGTTAAAGAAAAGGAAATGAGAAACTTCTTTCATGCAAAGCAAGCTTAAGAGATGATGCTAATTGTCCAAGCTAATATTCTTATGATAGTCATCGAAATTGAGCACATTGAATTCTAGGAATACGAATAGCCTATCCTCATCCGCTCTCACTTCTTTTCCTATTTCAGGTTGAATGTGTATGATCGTTGTTAGTTTTTTGTGTGCTTCAATCAAGCAAACAATCCTTATTACTATTTCGGGTTGAATGCATATGATTGTTCTTAGTTTTCTATGTGCTTCAATCAAGCAAATGAGTACATGTATGATCCTTATTACTCCTCCCATGGATTCTTCTCAGAAACAAATTGATGATGATATGAGATCCAAATTCCTTTAAATTGGGTATGAAAGTCATTTTAATTATTTTCTCTCTCATTGAACATAAACTTCCCAACTCACAGATAATTCCCACTTAATTTCTTGTTGTTGGTGTTTCACTACCATACTTATGGAGGTGTTAAACAAATGTAGAAATTTCCATATGGATGAGGTTAAGGCTCCCAATTCTCTTATTGGTTTCAAGTGTTCTTGCATGTTCTTGCAGTGTTTATCCTCACACACTCTTTGCAACGGATCTTTGTAATACAATCTAATGGTTTTACATTGCTAGCAATCTAATGGTTTTACTTACCTCCTAACCTATATCTTGCCAATAACCCAATGTTATTGTTAATATATAAGTTGACACCTACAATAATTGATGTCAATGGACTCTTCAGCTGAGACCAAAAAGAGGCTTAGCTAGGCATGTCCAAGGTGTATTTTTCCCTGTATGACCTTCTTGTACCATGGAGACTCGCAAGATTTTTTTGATATGTCTCTCTTTATTGGTAGGCTCATAGACATCACCATCCAATACCAACAATCGATGCTTGGAAAGGGGCGACGTCCAACATCCTTAGTGCAAACCTAGTTGGACTCCTTATCATTACATATTTAGTTTCTAAAATAGATATACCTTTTCCTCTTGATAAGGGTATAAGTTTTTAAGCATTGAATATTGATAAATCATTGTAACAAGATAAAGCACTAAAAAATGTATCTACTTCTCTATTAAAGAGCAATCAACTAATTCAATCTGATCCAACTATATAAAGCTCTTAAAATCAAAGTAATGAAAATACTTATTTGCCATTATTAGATTCGATCTTAAAAAATTCTATCTTATGAAAGATGGGTTCAGCAAAAGTTTCCTACTCAACAACGTGCAATACAAATTTGGGATCTTTTCCCTTTAATATTCTATAAGATTTTGGATTGTTTTGCATGAAGGTCCTTAGTCTTGCATTAATTTAGTAAATAGATGTCTTGAATAATACTCATGGTTTGTAATAACGTATTTCCAAAAATTATTTTTCAAAAGAATGTTCCTCCAAGTTCCACTTTGGACAATTGTTTAGAAGCAATGGTATATATGGTATCCTTCATTAGTTCAACTATGCAGCTTTAACTACAATTGTAATATTGATAGAAGATACAATAGGAAGGATTTTGATTAAAAGAGACAATAGCAAGAATGTAATTCCTTTAATACCCAAACCTGAGCCTCTAGCTGCTCCTAAATGACTAGTCCCCTCAGACCCACTAGGCGCATTTGTGAGCAACAACTGTGATGTTGGGCCTTCCAATTGAGGCATCTCTAGCCATGCTACTACTCTTGACACTAGCCTATGTCATATCATGTAGAGGTGCACACCGAGCTTACAATGGGCTTGGTTCCTTCAGCATACATGCTCGATTTGCGTATCGAAGTTCATCCTAAACATTTTGATCCAATCGATCTATACCTTGCCTTCGTCTGCGGAGAAGGCTTTGGCCACATACATTCATGGGATATAGCTGAGGCTCTTCTTCAATCCTATGTACTCTATCAAAAGTCAAAAGATGGCTGCACCGCTGCATTAAGAGCCTTACTAATTAAATAACCTTGTTTACTGATGGAAGGTCTTAGCCCTTTTTGTGGTCACAATGTGCCTGACTTAGCAATGTGGTATGCGTTGATGACCCTATTGGCAACGGAGCTAGGTGGAAGACTTTTGCATTAATCCATTTATACAAATGCACTCGCCTATCCTAAATGGTGATGATATGCATGTCATCGTCATATGTGTAGAGAAGCCCTTCGATGACCTCTTGACTCCACATATTGTGCCATGAAAGGTTTTCCATAGCATGCAAAGGATTCCTCTTTAGCATCTTTACTGCAGTCAGGGGCTGCTTGATCAAGTGACAACCTGTGAGCTGCAACGATAGATTTTGTCAATTGGCTATCTCTCTCCACGTCTAGAGGGTGTCGAGGCCATTTTGGAAGCAAGAAAAGGGCTAGCAGTGACAAGCAGAATGCAACATGTGATGGATTATTGATAAGTGAGCATAAGGAAGCAAGGGGCTAGAATGAACACAGATTACACTATAAGGTATAAAACCAAGGGTACTCCTTGCATGTAGCAACATCTTGTTGGAGAATATGCGGCACCAGATTTAGTAACCCATGTGACACCTCAGACATAATAAACTCATTGTTAATCTCATGATTATCCTTATTTACAATGAGATTAGGAGATTCTTCACCACGTTTGGCACCCGTCTAAGCACATCTGAACTGCTCATTGCCACTAAACTCATTGTGGCAACTCGGTATGGCTTGACTCAGCTTCCATTGAGAAACTTGGGAATCACCTAATCTTGCAAATCAACCCGTTGAATTGTACCATTGTTATGGACATCAATCAATATGTACAGTCCATTCCAACCAAGTTTAAGATTGGTTTTCAGCGGTCCTACCTTTGGATTGTATAGCAATACAAACATTCCCTTTTTCAAATTCTTCCAAACAATATGCCGAAAATGCCAGGCTTTTCTCATCCTTTGTATTGCATGTTGTGACCATGTAGTAGCTTGAATTTGTATCCCCCAGCTCGGCTAGCTGCTGCACTCATCTCTGTATTGCTTCTAGTTCACCAAGGTGATGATTAGCAGTAGTAACTCGTAGACTCGAAACCAAAAACTCACTAGGGACATCTTCTAACCCAAAGGCCATTGGAAATGGTGTCAAATTTATAGTGACTCTATAAGATGCCCGATAAGTCCATAATATGGAAAGAAGCTTTGTGTCCCAATCCCATCCATGTGTGCTCACTATCTTTGTGAGCACCAATTTTAGGGTTTTGTTGGTAGACTCGGCTTGTATATTACACCAGGGGTAGTAAGTTGTAGCAACTCAATGTACAACCATAAACTCTTTTGTTAGTGACTCAAATAATTCATTCATAAAATGAGTTCCTTGATCACACTAACAAATTCAATTAGGCATCCATAGCAATAGTAGATAATATTATCAAAAAGAAACTTGGCTGTCCACTAAGCTAAGTTGTCCCTTAAAGCTTTTCGCCCTTAGCCCACTTAGTAGCATAAGTTGTAGCTACTAGAACGTATTTATTTTGTGTAGCTATAAATCTAAATGGACCCATGAATTTGAGGCCCCAACACTGAAATGCTTCCTAGGGTTCACTGGGTTGCAAAGGCATATGATTTGGAGGAAGCAATAGGCATGTGTGCTAGCATTACACTAAACACTATGAGCATGGGAATCCTTAAATAAAATACTCTAGGACAATCTAGCTTGCAAAACTTTCCAAGCAATAAGCTCGCCACCAAAGTATCTATCTGTAGGACTTGTGTGGGCCTCCTTCAGTAGTTTAACTCACTCCTGTGGTGAAACCCACCCCTGTAGGATACCATGAGCAACTTGATGTATAAGTGCCCACCAATAAAGCTATATTTCTAGGACCTCAAGGCCAACTGGTTGTACTTGTACTTTGGCAGGTGCTCTGTAATAAGTAGTGCAACATCTCATCATACTCGGTTTCAGTGAGGTCAACAACAAACAAATGGGCATTTAGCACCTCATAGCAACAACTCTACTCTCATTTGAGGCTGTTACTTGGATAAACAATCAACTCTTACATGTGATTTTCTAGTCTTATGACTGAATAATCTTGAAAGTGAATTCTTGTAATAACAACATCCATTTGACCAATCTGCCTTGGATAACTTTCTTATTAATAAGATATAACAAAGCTTCATGATCGACATAGAAGATAATGGATTTTTGAGTAAATAGTGCCTAAACTTCTACACACCATAAACCATGACAGGAGCTTCATGCTCGGTAGTACTATAGTTTTGATTCATCAATGGGCTTGCATAATAGATTGGGTAATCCAACTTCTCATCTGCCCAAGCTAGTATAACACCAATGGCATATCTAGAAGCATCTACATGAACATGGACAGTAATTTTTCCACCTCAGTGGGGGAAGAATGGGCATTTCAGATGTATGAGTCTGACATAAGAAAGGCAATAGACAACTCAAGAGTCCATTAAAACTTGTTGTCTTCCTTGGCTAGCTCATATAATGGAGTTGCAATTTTGGAAAAACCTTTATAAACCTTCTATAGACCACCGGTGATAAAACCCACAAAAAACATCAATTGAGTTAAAGTATCATGCTCATGCATTTTTATATAGCCTAAATTTTACATGGCTTGGTTTGGATTCCTTCTTAAGAGATGGCATGACCAAGCAGAAGACCAACTCAGACACCAAAAACACTTCTAGTAGGATTCAAGGAAATGTATGCATCTATTAAAGACTTTGCCAAGATAAATCAGACACACAGATATAGCTGAGTAGACACAAAAGTTATCTAAGTAAATAGCAATAAACTCGGACAAATATTCCCTGAAGGTGTCTACCATTAACCTCTAAAAGGTAGAAGGTTCATTTTTGAGTCCAAACGGCATAACCTTTGTGGCATAATCAATAACAGAAGTAGTTTTAGTCTGATCCTTGGGTGCAACATAAATTTGATTGTAGCCACTATAACCATCCATGTATGATTACACCTCATGTCCTACAAATTGGTAAAGAATTCCATCTATGAATGGAATGGAAAATGGATCTGGTACAGTTTGATAATTAACTTTCTATTATCCACACATACTTTGAGTTTGACATTTTAATTTGGTACTGCCCCACAATGGCAAATAGCCAGTCACTTCTATCAATGGCATAAATGAATCTTGCTCAAATGAGCTTATCTAGCTCAGTTTTAACCTACTTAGCAAAATTAAGGATTCATTCTATACCTCCATTGTCTAATATACTTTGCATCTGGGATAAGTGGAATTCTATGTTGATAGGTCTCTTGAGGAACCCCTTTCAAATCAATATAACTCTAAGAAAACACATCTTTGTATTGCAAAAACAAGTCTTTTAAGCCTTGAAGATGATCATTAAGCACATCAGCACTAATTGCTATTGTTCATGGTTCATCTTTTGTTCCTAGATTTAATCTTGTATTGGCTCCGAAATAAGCTATTCAAAACTGAGCTGAGTGACTGTCATCTTTGGCTTGGCTAATTCTCTTTCATCAACCACATCTTCTGTAAAATAACTTGGATAAAGATTTTGTTCTTTTGCTATTTTTTCAGCTTTTATCTTCTGTTGGAACACAACAACTACGTAGAATAGGTTGAGGTCTCCAACAAGCAAGATGTGAAACACCATTAGTGAAGTTTTAACATCCTATGGAAATTGATCTCGGAATTCCAAATCCTTTGGTCTGAAACTAATTGAAAATTTACTTGAATTAGTCAAAATATAAAAAATTTCTTCCCCAATAGAAATGGTCATTAATGAACCCCAATCATGCAACAACTTAGTACCTTTTAGCTAGAGTCTATCAAATAGAATTGGACAGGTGTTCTCTTCCATTGGAATCATGAGTAGACTAACAGTATAATGCACTCCACCAATGGTAATCACAATATCTGAAAGCATACCTATTGGCTCCATTGGTCATTGATTTGCCATGCAAACTCAAAATGGATAAAGATTCAGATTATTAAGCTCTAATTGCTTCACAATAGATTCTAATATTATATTTACTTTAGAACCACCATCCACAATTAGACTTGACACAATTTGCTTCTTATGACAAAATATGAAGAGGGGAGAGGAGAAGAGTGGAGATGAGGAGAGAGGGCACGGCTAGAGAGCACATGACAAATGACTAACTGTACACTAGATTTAGTTGAAAAAATAGAACATATACAAACCCTTTTAGGGTTAGGGTTAGGGGATCTAACCCTTTCCTTTATAGCACTCTATAATAGCCCTTCTCTCAAGATGATGATTCTGGGGAATCAAAGAAGGACTGAGCATTACATTCCATCACACCCCTTTAATGGGAATGTCCTTCCTCTACGTCAAAACCAAGAGCTAGTCGGTGTTTCTCGAATAGCTCTTTACCGAGTGGTTTGGTAAAGATGTCTGCAACATTCTCTTTGCTATCACAATGCTACAATGCGATATAACCGAGTAACACTCTTTCTTTAATGAAGTGTTCTCTGACATCAATGTGCTTTGTCCTGGAGTGATATACTAGATTTTTGGCCAATGCTTGAGCCGATTGATTATCACAGTATATTGTTGTTGGCTTTGACTCATCAAAGTAATCTGTTTCTGACAATAGTCTTCTGAGCCATATGGCCTCACATGCACCTGTAGTGAGTGCCCTATATTCTGCTTCAGTCGAAGACAAAGAAACAGTTGGCTGTTTGTTTGACAACCATGATATAGCACCTTGACCAAGGAAAAATGCATATCCTTGTGTCGATCAAAAGAGCTTTGATTTAAAACACTTTGACTTGTTAATTAATATAATTATTTGCATCATACAAATCTAGAAAAGAGAGTTTGTTACATGCATTGTTGCTATGGATGAAAAGGATAGTGGTGCATAAAAGACCATTGATTTAGAAAAATTCAACTTACTAACTAACATGATTATATTAATGATATCAATTCTAGAAAGAAAGATCTCTCATGACTCCATATTTCTATGGAGATAGTCTCAAAAGGAAATCTGCACAATGTTGCATTGTCATCTAGAATAGCATAGTTGCAAATAAATAGATTTAAATGCAAATGAATGCTTGATATATTGTAAGGAATTTTAATATTTGTAAGATTTGTAACATTTGCAAGATAACATCTTAGTACTTTACACCCACTATATAGATTCTAAAATTCCATCCATTTCTATAAACACGATGCTCTATCCCAAATTTATTTTCATACATTTTATGGTATTTATTTTCTTCAACCTTCTATTTTTGATTTTACTAAGGGTTACATGATACAAAGGGGCCATGACATATTTTATACTCAAGGAGGCCTCCCCGTACATTTATAATATTGCTATATTTGAATTATGCAGTTACCATTTTGAGCTTTCAAAAGATTCGCCAAGAAAGCTAAGACATCATATCATTTTAACAAAAATAATTTTCTTTGATAGTGATGTTGCAATTTTTTCTAGATTAGAGACATCTTTCTCTCTATTTAAGCATACAAACGGTAACTAAGTTGTTGTCTCAGTGGGTGGTGTGAAGAAATTACTACAAGTCCAACATAAATTTGTTCTATTACTGTGTAGTATCCATCCATCTGGAACACATAGTCCCACATATGATACTCTCCAAATAGCTGAATCTACATCGATGCGAGACCCATGCTTTGCGTGAACACAGATACATGACCATCCTCACATGTCCTCTATACCTTGAGATCACCTTGCTTACCTCAAGAGGAAAAATAGCTCCTGTGGCACTGTGACCAAGATGGACGATAGATTCTTGAACTTTGGCTCACTCTGCAATCCTGCAATAATACACGTGTCATTTATAGTGCTCCTCAACCTATTGCTGTGCCCTTATGCTCTTGCTTGGATTGACCCTACCCTCAAGGTCACCACCAAGGTCATGACCCCAATGCTTTGTGGTAGGTGAGCTCAACATCCTCAAGCTCTTTATGTTGGACATGATGGAGGTGGAATTAGATGCAAGGGTCATTGTTTGCTTAAGTGTAGCCATTTTTGGTGAGGTCCAGGGAATTTTATGTATATAGGTATCTTGCATGACCCATAACTTATGCATTGCTCAGTGGAATTTGGCAACTTTGTCTTAAACTTGTAGTACACATTCCAAACTTCAACATGAGACTAAAAAATTATGGAATAAGGATTTGGAACGAGACCATTAAAGCATTACAAGTGCTATGTTCCATGTGAAGCATGCATCCTGAAGACTATATGATATAGCAAGTTATTCAAAAACATCAAAATTTTGTTATATACATACATGCAACCAAGTAATCATTCAAAAGTAAACTACATGAGCTTCTCCTCAACCCAAGGATAGACCTAAATGAGAATATTAGGCATGGGCTAATGGGCCTCCAATGTTGTGCTAAAGTGATGCACACCCATTTGAGGGCACGCTCCATAACCTTTTTTTGATTTGTTGAAAACCAAGACGGATTGAAAATTTGGAATCCAAACTAGGGGGACTACTACATGATGTTCTTAAAACATTGATAGTTGTTGATATTGGTATCTAGATTCACCCTAGAATGGAGGAAGTTAAAAATGTGCAATTTGTGCATATGCAAAGATATTTTAATAAATCCAACACTATTTACAATTTTGAATTGTTTCTTTTTCCATCTAGATTCTTGCTATATGGCTCATAAGCATGCCAAAGGTAATTGCATTTCATAATACATGGGATCAAACCTGATAGCATGCCCTTTGGCCTATATGTGTTTTAAAGCATTTTAGGCCGCATTGCACTTGTTTGGGATATCCAATTCTGCTGATGTGTATCGTCGAAGGGGGGAAACCCGGTGGTTGAAAATTTTGCTACTCCCATGAATTTTGAATTTTCACACCTCCTGCCCATCGAATCTTTGAATATTAAGTACTTGCAACCTACCCCCACCTTGCAAACGTCCTGCAACTGCACCTCGACATGACCTTGCACTGACTTTGGTTTGGCATTGTCTTCTTTCGGGTAAGTTGTCTTGTATTCTTTTTTCGCCTCACAATCTAGCTTCTTTGGTTCTATTCTAGATTGATCGTGGCTATGGCATCAATGAAAACATGTAGCTCGCCATGGCTTGCAAGAGAAGCAGACAAAGACTGCGAGACAGGAAAACTAAAAAGCCTGGTCAAGGCACAAGGAATAGATTGCAGGTTGAGGAAAGCTATAGCACCGTATTGAAATGGCAATGAAAGACACTTTTGCAACATTTGCAAAGGGAGAAACAACGAGAAGAAAGAAGAATCCACAGAGTAGCAGTAGGGAAGTAGTTGCAGATGCACACATTTGATTGTTGCCATCGGAGCAAAGAACATGAGTTGTGGTGTCACGATTGGTGGGAGCATTCGAGGTAGCAAAGTCAGGCCATTTAGGTGAATACCAGTCTCGAGTCTTCACAAGCTTTAGCCTACACCCTAAAGTTCATAGAGTAGCAACCCTACCAACACCTTAGTAGATGCACGCCCAAGAGGCGATGCTCTCTAACTTAAGAAATGGCCTACAGAAAGTGAAAGGGTGCACGGCTTAAATCAACTAGCTACAGAGGGTGACATTAGCTATGTTGGTGTCCCTTGAAATAAAGGAGAAACGGTTTGGGTGCACAATGTCAAAGATGTGAGTCAGAAGGATCAATGTGGCTCCAGTAGTTGAACGTAGAGCAAAAACAATGCTGATTTGAGAAGTCTATGGGCTTCAATAGAACACAAGAAAAGGAGAGACAGCCTAAGTGCAAAAGTCATTGCTAGAGTGATGACGTTTTGACACAAAAATACGAGAGTTTCTCCAAATAAAAAGGACATATATAAAAAGAGGATGGGACACAAGGTGTTTGAGGAGCACATCATACACATGCTTGATACAACACAGCTCAGGTGCCTAAACCAACTCGGTGGTTGTTTGTGATTGAGCTTCGGGATAGTTTACTTTTGTTTCATTTCTTAAACCAATGTGCTTGTCCTAAACCATCTCAGTGGTTGGAACATTATACAACCGTAGGCTGGTTCAACTCAAGCACTAGTTATGTGATTGTCTTGTACCAGCATGGTTGAGCATACATTAATTTTTGACCAACCCAATGGCATGGTTGAGTAAAAATTAACAACAATATATTTCACAACATAAAAGCAATATATTGTTATTTTACTAAACTAGCCTCGTGGTTGGAAGATCATGCAGAATCCCCAAATCTCCCACTAGCCGATCAACCCATATAGCCTCCTTGCAACCCTTTGTGTCTGCAACATACTCAGCCTCTATGGTAGACAAAGAAATGCACTTTTGTGCATGAGACATCCACGACACTGCACCACCTGCAAAGGTGAACATATAACTAGAAGTGGATCTCCTACTATCCACATGCCCTACATAGTCTAAATCTGTGTACCCAAGTACATGCATGTCTTCTCTACCAAAGTAGATGCACATCTCCTTGGTACCCTTCATATACCTCATGATGCACTTAACTGCCTCCCAATGCCTCTTTCCTAGATTAGCCATACACCAGCTAACAACTCCCACTGCAAATGCAATGTCTGGTCTAGTAGCTATCATAGCATACATAAGACTCCCAACCACTGATGCATAAGGAACCTTGGCCATCATGGCCCTCTCCTCAATTGATTTGGGACTATCTGTATGACTCAGTTTCACATATGGAGGCAATGGAGTACTCACTACATTCCCTCCCTCCATATTGAAACACTGCAATACTTTTGTAACATACTCCTTCTGTGAAAGCCAAAGGAGTTTCCTACTCCAATCATGCGTGATGTGCATACCAAGAATATGACCTACAAGTCCCAAATCCTTCATATCAGAGGCCTCATGCAACTTGGCCTTTAATGCATCTAGCTCATAAGTATTCTTACTAGCCAATAGCATATCATACACATATAGTGCCAGGAGTATCAGGCTATTATCCTTAGCCCGTTTAGTGTAGAGGCAGTGATCAATTTCACTCCTTCTAAAACTTTGGGACCAAATGAAAGCATCAAACTTCTGATACCATTCTCTAGGCGCTTGCTTAAGACCATAGAGACTCTTCTTCAGCTTGCAAACTAAATGCTCTTTGCCCTTTTCTTCAAAGCCTTTTGGTTGCAACATGTAAATTTCCTCATGCAGATCCCCATGCAAGAAAGTTGTCTTGACATCCATCTGCATAAGCTCCATATCCTCTGCTGCCACTAGTCCAAGCATGCATCTAAGTGTGGTCATCTTCACAAACAACCGGAGAGAATATCTCATCAAAGTCCACACCCTTCTCTTGCTTGAACCTTTAGCAACCATATGGGCCTTGTACCTAGGCACATCATCACCTGTGACCTTCATCTTGTAGACCCATTTACATGGCAATGCTTTCTTTCCATGTGGCAAAGAAACCAAGTCCCAAGTCTTATTCTTCATAAGTGAACTCATCTCTGATTGCATAGCATACTCCCACTTGCATTGATCCTCGCGCATCATAGCCTCTCTATGGCAAGAAGGCTTCCCGCAATCAGTAAGCATCACATAGTCTAGCCCTAGAACAATCCTATCAGGTGGTCTAGACACTCTAGATGATCTTCTCAAGGACATTTCAGCTTGCTGTCCCACCTGCATATCAGCCACATTTGGCTCATCATTTCCACCAATAGATGATCCATCATCTACCCTTGATTGTATACCTGTGGGAGTACTTGGTGGTACCATTTCTTGCACATTTGGTGCATGGGCAGCTTGCTATCTATCAACATATGCAGGTGGATTCACATCCTAGAAAGTGATTCTCCTCATTTCCACATCCCTCATGGGTGCCTTATGCATCTTTTTCTCATTGAAGACTACATCATGGCTTCATATGATCTTCTTTACTTCTGGATCCCAGAGACGATAGCCCATCTCTCCACTTTCACCACAACCCAGAAAGATGCATTTCCTAGACTTAGGGTCTAGCTTCTTTTGAAGCTCTTTTGGCACATGTGCATATGCCTCACACCCAAATATGCACAAATGAGAGTAAGAAAACTTTATGTCACACATTTTTCAAAATAAACGCAGACCCATTTGCAAAAGAAAACTTTGTCACCTACTCCCACTATGTCACATGCATAGTCATTTCCAAGATGCACACAACCTGTCTTTCCACTATCATAAGTGGAGAACCATTCCCTATGGGGAGTAACATGGAATGAAGCACTAGAATCCAAAATCCAATCTTGGGAATATGCATCATCTGAAGTGGTAAGCAACTCTGCAGATAAACTAGACATGAAGAGAATGTCATTGTCACTATCATGTGTGACTGCATTGATCTCCTCAATCTTCACTTTTCCTTTGTCCTCCCTTGGACTCTCTTCCTTCTAATTTGCACCCCAATTTGCATTCTTTTTCTTATCCTTTTGCTCTCTTTTCAGCTTGTAGCAATCCTTTTTCATATGGCCCTTCTTGCCATAGTAGTAACACTCAATGTTCTGTGCCTTGGATTTGCTACGAGACTTCCCCCTTTCTTGGGACTTCCCCCTAAACTGTGATCCACCCCTTTGCACATTTAAGGCTGCATCCTGCTTGTTGCCATCCATAAACTTCACCTCGGCCAACAAGCTACCCACAACATCATCAAACTTCAGTACTCCACCAGGTGCAGAGTTATTGACAGCTGTACGGAAGGTATCCCATGAGGATGGCAATGAACATAAGAGAAATATTGCCCTAGTCTCCGCATCAAAATTCATCTTCTGAGCCTGAAGCTGGCTGAAAATAATATTGAATTCATTCAAGTGAGAAGCAATGGAGACCCCTTCCTTCATCTTCAGCTCAAACAACCTCTTCATGAGGTAAACTTTATTAGAGGCAGTTTCCTTCTCATAAGTGGCACACAATTTCTTCCACAAATCTTCCGTAGTCTGCTCATTTACTACTATGAAATAAACTGACTGCAAGATGAAGTCTAATAGTAGACTTTGCTAATGCATCCAACTCATTCCAATCATCCTTAGACATATCTGTAGGCTTAGCTTCTCAATCCCTGCCAAGGGTTTAATATGCTTCTTTTGAATAAGCACATCCCTTATCTGTTCTTTCCACAAAGAAAAGTTTGTCCCATCAAAATTTTTAATGCTGAAAAACTCCTTTTCAGACATGGAAGAGGATGCCATGATGCAAATGAAACAAAATCCCAAATGTAGTACCTGCAAAAGAGAAATCACACCAGATACTAGGTGCACCCAATATGTTTGCTTTAATGAAGGATAGTGTCACTAAAACTCAAGGCTCAAAGCATCAAAAAATGCATCCGACTCATGTGCATATTCTATGCATCCATATGATCAAATCTAGCCCAAAAGAAAATGCCAACTGCAATGGCAATCCAAAATGCCAATAAGTGCCAAATGGCTCAAGCATAAACACCGTCCATGGGCATATGCATTACCAATATCTCATCCAAGAGAGCATAACACTATCAGTGCATCACCTGCAATGTGTCAAAGCTATCTCTCAGCATAAAATAGCATCCATGTGCAAAGTGTCCATAAAAAATAGCATCCCACAAGGCAATCTGGGAATATCAGTGCATCCAATAAGGATCGCAATGCATCCAAATGGCCTATAAATCATCCACTACAACCCAATGCACACCACAAATGAGTGCACATGGCTCAAACTGTAACTAGAGTGATATGCACAAGGTATGCTCAAGAAATCATGGTCCCACGGCAATGACCACTACTGAAAATAGAACTTGAGATGCCTCAAAATATGGGCACCATTGCATAATCATACTCAGTAAGACAATCTGCAAATATCTCTCGTCTGCTGGAACTCCAAAATCCCAACCGATGAGTGAGAAATGGGAGTCAACACTTATCCACTGCCATGTGGCATAAATCTAAGGTTTCAAAACCTTAGAATGAAAAATGCATAATAGAGAGATGAAATCCAATACACAGAGATCTATAACTCTGAAAATACTCCATCGAATTGTGCAAGAACTGACAGGTAGGGGTTTTTAGGTGTCCGAAATGCAATGGGATAGACGATTTTGGAAACCGTGGTCTCAATCCTTGGGTCCAACATACAAACTGAGAAATGTTTTTGGAAATAGAACTGCTTGTAAACTCCACCGGAGTGCGAATGATGAGCAACATAGAAGTTTTAGGACCTCGTGAGTCCACTGAAACTGATAGATCTACAAATGGTTGCTCCAAACTTGAGTTCCAACACCCGGGCAGAAAAACATAGAAACTAACACAGTGAGTCAAAAATCCAATGAAATGATCCCAAATTCAAGAATGAAGGTGTTTCCAAGCTCTTGAAGTGAAATGGACACCAAAAGCAAGCAATAGTTGCCTCTGCAAGTCAATACGGAGTGTCTGTCGTCGAATGAAATAGGGAAAAGCTTTAAAAATGACTTTGTCTTTGAAAACACTTAATAGGCTCTCAAAACCACTTCACAAAACTAAAGTGACTTTTCCAAAGGTTCCTTCAAGGTCTCTGTGCACTCGGATGCAAGTAAAATCACCCACAAGGCTTCCCACAGAGCTTCTCCTTCCTCCCATAGAGCTGTTGAGATTCCAAGCATTCACGCACGCTCAACTAGATCACCCGGGCTCTGATACCAGTTGAGAGTGCTCTCAATGGAAGCAAGAATGAAAGAGGGAGAGAGAGAAACAGAGAGCCACACAAGTTTTGGTGGGTGCAGAACACCCTAATCTTCTTTTTCATTCATTTATATATGTGTTTGAGTATTGTACATAACAGGGGTAAAGGCACAGTGACCTTTAACCCCCACATAGACGAGGGAGGAAATAGTTACAAGGAGGACATGCTTTGTAACTAGCTGTTTGATATGGAGGCGACAAATACGGTGAATATTCATTCCCATTGCTTGTTGAGATATCAAGCTCTATCCCCGACATATCTCCTGGATGACTATCATTTATGTCACCGCCTATGTTAGTTGTACTCGTGGTGTAGTTAGACTACCACGTATGTTTTGGTTTGGGTTCACATATGAACCACGTATTCTAGGGTTTGACATATAGGGTATTTCCCTCTTCTATTGTAATTGTTGTTGTGTGCAAAAGTGAAGAAAGGCTTCACCCTCCAACCTTGTGTCCTCTCTCTTTTGTGTGTTGTGAAGAAAGTTGAACTTGAGTCTCCTATCTCTCTCCCTTATTCTTTACATGGTATCAGAGCCTTGTTCGTGGTAAGGAGCTCAAGAAAGCAAGCCAAGTTTGTGGTGTCCTGGTAAGAGGACCAGTGTTGCTTTCCTATTTCGAGTTTGGGAGCAAATCTCTGCAGGTAGCACAGCCAGAAGTGCAGGAGTGCACTGCTTCAGATTGAGAGGCCCTTCGCGGTGTGGCGAGAGCGCAGTATATGCTGCGGGGCCGTTTCGGGGCCCCGTTTTGAAGGCGGAAGTTCTTCGCAGGCACTCAGAAAAAGGCCCTGTTTTTGCAGTGCGACCACTGCGCGCGGCCAGTCGGTGGAAAGGTGCCACAGAAATTGCATCGTATGCCTGTGTGCAGAGATATTGGGAGTTGCAGATTCATGCCTGTTGCCTGTTGATGCAAAATCATCACTAGGAAGTGACTGTGTGGTGAAATACCACTTTCGTCAGTGTTGCAGATCTGCCCCTGTGAGGCTTTTTGCAGAAGTTTTGCTATTTGCCCTTCTGAGGCATTTGCTGTGTTTACAGGTTGCTGTTGCAATTCGTGATTTGTAAAATGTCTGAGAATCTGTCTACCATTGTCAGTGAGAAGCTTGACAAGAACAACTTCCAAGCATGGAAGTTCAGGATGACAAACTTCCTTATGGGAAAGGGAGTTTGGGATTACATCAGTGGTGAAACTACAGAACCAGTTTTGGGTGCTGCTCCCACTCCTGCTGAATTGAAGGCCTTTAAAGAATGGCATGAAAAAGCCAGAAAATGCTTGTATTGGCTGTCTGTTAGCATTTCAGATTCTATGATTGTGCACATACAGGATGTAGAGACACCTAAGGAGGCATGGGATACATTGGTGAAGCTGTATAGCACAAATACCAAAGCACGAAAGATGCAGCTAAAGCAGGAGTTACACAATGTGCAAAGGAAAAATATGAATATAAATGAGTATTCCTTGAAGGTGAAAGGCCTTGCAGATTCTCTTGCCTCCATTGGAGCACCTGTTGATGATGAGGACTTAGTGTCCGTGACCTTGAATGGTCTTGGGAAAGATTATGCACAGTTTCGGACATCCATTGGAGTCCGTGAAACATTTCCTGATTTTCAGGAACTTATTGCTCTCTTGCTGAGTGAAGAGCAAAGGAATGGTGGTTCAGCCACCTCAACTTCTCAAGAGACTGCTTTCTACTCGAATACAGGTAGAGGCAGGGGTAGAGGAAGAGGCCGTTTTGGTGGCCGTGCAGGAAATCAGAACCAACAGCAACAACAGGAAAACCAGTCCTATGGAGGAGGACGTGGTAGTTCTAGAGGCAGGGGGAGCCAAAGAGGCCGTGGTTCATGGCAAAGGAACCAGCAAGTAAATAGCAGCACAGAATGCTATTATTGTGGAAAGCCTGGACACAAGGAGAATACATGCTATAAAAAATAGAATGACATCAAAAGTGGGAAGTTGCAGCAAAGCAACTATGCATCATCAAGTGGGCATGGTGACGACAGAAATGAGCACCTTTTTGTGATGCAGCATATGGTTAACTCCATGTCAGGAGATGCTGCAGCTTGCAATGATGTTTGGTATGTTGATTCAGGTGCCTCTAACCACATGACCAGTCATGGTGAGTGGTTTCATGATGTTAGATAAGCCAGGTTATGTTGAAACAGGTGATGATACTGCGCACCCAATTACGCAGGTTGGTAAAGTGCCATTGGCTATGCAGGATGGCAAAACAAAGTACTTGGCAGATGTACTTCATGTTCCAAAAATCACTAAGAACCTGGTTTCAGTTGGCCAGATGGTTGAGCAAGGTCTGCAGGTTAGATTTAATCCTGATGGATGCTTCGTTGAGGACTTGAAAAATAAGTGCCGCTTGGTTGCGAAAGGCAACAAAAATGGCAGAATGTTCACCTTGGATGTTGATATGCCTGAGGTGAAAGCTGCTATGTTTGCGCATGGGAGAGGTGTCATTGCAGATATTGAGATATGGCACAAGCGCATTGGGCATGTGAATATACAAAGGCTGAAATCTATGCAAACGAAAAACATTGTTGCAGGTTTGCCTAAATTCAGAGTTGAGGGAATGCAAAAGGTATGTGAAGCATGCCAAATGGGTAAGCAGGCCAGACATGCATTTCCCAAAAATGCTAAGGTGAGCAGAAGACCTTTGGAAGTGATCCATTCAGATGTTTGGACAACCAAAGCTGCTTCTATTGGTGGATGCCATTATTATGTGACGTTTATTGATGACTACACTAGGAAGGTGTGGATTTATTTTATGAAGCACAAAAGTGAAGTGTTCAGCCATTTCAAGGCTTTTAAGGCCATGGTTGAAAGAGAAAGGTGTGCATATTAAAGTGCTAAGATCTGATGGAGGGGGAGAGTACTTTTCAGAAGAATTTTGTGAATATTTGAAAGAACAGGGAATTCAAAGGAAGTACTCATGCAGGTCTACCCCTCAGCAGAATGGGGTTGCAGAAAGGAAGAACAGGCATATTGCAGAAGTAGGACGGGCGATCCTAAATGAGAAAAACATGCCTGATTATTTTTGGGCTGAAGCAGTAGCAACTGCTGTTTATATTATGAACAGAACTCCCACTGCAGCTGTCCATGGCATGACGCCTGAAGAAATGTATACAGGCCAAAAACCAGATATTTCTCACTTGAAGGTATTTGGTTGCATAGCGTATGTTCATGTTCCTGATGAGAAGAGAACCAAGCTGGATCCAAAGGCAGAAAAATGCATCTTTATTGGATATGCTCAGCACCAGAAAGGGTATCGCTGTTATAACCCTTCCACTCGCAAAATGCAAGTGAGCAGAGATGTTGTTTTTGATGAAATGAGCAGCTGGTATGCACCAACTGTTATGGTAGGAGATGCAGATGCAGGAAATGGGAATGCTGCAATAAATGCAGAGCAGCAATCTCAAGCCTTGAGTGGACCCAAAGAGTCCTCTACTAGTGGATCTAATGCATGGACAGGGAGATTGAGATCTAGTGAATCGTCACATGGCAGTCCTGATAGTGTTGTGCAGGTATCACATAAGGGAAAAGAAAAAGTGGACCATACTCCAATGTTTGATGTGTCTGCTGGTAGCTCTCATGTTGATGGAGAGTCAAGCGGCTCTGAAATGAGCCTTGATGAGGAACTTGGGATTCCTTCTGTTGTTACACCTGGTGCAAGGAAAAGCAGGCATGATTTAAAGACTCCTGCAACTGATCCAGTTGTACGGAGGTCCACTCGTATTAAGTATCCAGTTGACAGGCTGAGATATGATGGGTATACAGCACATCACTATGCTTATATGGTCAAGGTTCTAGAGGAGCCAGAGCCCACATGTTTTGAGGATGCAGCAGGGCATAAAAATTGGGAAGCAGCTATGGATGAAGAGATGGCTGCCTTGGATGCAAACCACACTTGGGATTTGATGCCTTTGCCTCATGATAAGAAGGCTATTGGCTGCAAGTGGGTTTACAAAGTAAAGCACAATGCTGATGGGTCTGTTAGCAGGTATAAGGCAAGATTGGTTGCCAAAGATTTTGCGCAGACATATGGAATTGACTATGAGGAAACTTTCAGCCCAGTTGCAAGGATGGCAACCGTGAGAGCAGTAATTGCTATGGTTGCTGCAAAGGGATGGTCTTTGCATCAGATGGATGTGAAAAATGCCTTCTTGCATGGTGATTTGCAGGAAGAGGTTTATATGATGCAGCCAAAAGGTTATGAGGATAATGCACACCCCGATTTTGTATGCAGGTTGCGCAAAGCCTTGTATGGCTTAAAACAGGCGCCGAGGGCATGGTCAGACAAGATAGGTCAATATCTTGTCACTATTGGATTTCAAATTTCCAATTCAGATTTTTCACTTTATGTGAAAAGGACAAACAGAGGGATTGTGCTTATAGTCATCTATGTTGATGACTTGATTATTACAGGTGATAGTGATGCAGACATTAATGAAGTGAAGCTGCTGTTGAAGCAGAAATTTGAGATGAAGGATTTGGGAGAGCTGCGTTACTTCTTGGGCATTGAGGTTATTAGATCCCCGAGTGGGATATGGCTGTTGCAAAGGCAATACGGTTTGGACATGCTGTCCAAATATGGGATGACAGGCTGTAAGCCTATTTCTGTTCCATTAGAGTAGAATGTGAAGCTCAATGCAGAGACAGGTGAGCTTCTTAAAGATATTACTATGTACAGGCGCATAGTAGGTAGCTTGATTTACATGACTATAACCAGACCAGATTTGAGCTATGCTGTGGGGCTGGTGAGTCAGTTTATGCAGGCACCGAGGAAGCCACATTTGGATGCGGCTAGGCGCATACTGCGGTATGTGAAGTCCACATTGCATTATGGACTGCTTTATGAAGCTGGGTGTGCATTACAGGTACATGGATACACAGATGCTGACTGGGCTGGTAGTGTCTCAGACAGGAGATCTACTAGTGGTTTTATGTTTTCCCTTGGGAGTGGTGCCATCAGTTGGAGCAGCAAGAAGCAGCCAACAATTGCCTTGTCGAGCACAGAGGCTGAGTACAGGGGTGCAGCAATGGCTGCATGTGAGGTAGCTTGGTTACGGAAGCTACTTGCAGATATGGGACAGTCAGTTCATGCAGCAGTTGTCATTCATTGTGACAACATTAGCAGCATCATGCTTGCTAATAACCAGTTTATCATGCTAGAACGAAGCACATTGAGGTGCATTATCACTTTGTGAGAGAGAAGGTTCTAGCTGGTGAGATTGATCTTGTCTATGTCAGCACTGAGGAGCAGGTGGCTGATATCTTTACGAAGGCATTGGGTACCGAGAAGCTTTGCAGATTTAGGAGCTTGCTTGGTGTACGTGAGATGGATTTGAGCTTGAGGGGGAGTGTTGAGATATCAAGCTCTATCCCCGACATATCTCCTGGATGACTATCATTTATGTTAGTTGTACTCGTGGTGTAGTTAGACTACCATGTATGTTTTGGTTTGGGTTCACATATGAACCACGTATTCTAGGGTTTGACATAAGGGTATTTCCCTCTTCTATTGTAATTGTTGTTGTGTGCAAAAGTGAAGAAAGGCTTCACCCTCCAACCTTGTGTCCTCTCTCTTTTGTGTGTTGTGAAGAAAGCTGAACTTGAGTCTCCTATCTCTCTCCCTTATTCTTTACATTGCTATCATTTTCCCTATTCCTTTAAGGTACTTGTCAAGCTCATGATGTAGATTTCTTTTGGTAGGACATGGTGGAGGCTCGACAATGTATAGAGCGTCGAGAGAAGGATGAAGAGGACCCTTGGCAAAAGGAGGAGTTACTATGGGCATACAAGTAGGCAGAGAGTAGCAAGCAGTGTTGGGGATTGGGAGAGAAGGAGGACATCATGGCAGAGAGTGTGGGAAGCTATGCAAAATGTTCCATTGATTTGAGAGGAAGTCCTCTTTGTTATATAATGGGAGAGAGGGTGGACTAGATCATAGGCACCTCTCCTACATCATAGGCAATCTCCTACATCATAGGCAATCAACCCTATATTATAGGGACTCCTAAATCTAAGATGCCTCCCCATATGGGGGCCTTTGCATTACATCATCACTTATGTCATAATCTAGACACATCATAGAACTTAGTGTGGTACACAAACACACAAACACACACACACACACACACACACACACATGATCATGGAGCAAGCCCTTGATCACACAATTCCCAACGTAGCCCCCCTCAAGGGTTTGCCTCTTGCTATGCCAAGGATTCATCTTGGCACATAGTTTCACAAGCCATCTCATGGTGGTTAAGGATAAATCTATGGCTAGTAGGATCTCATGCTAACAAAGGTTCCCAAGGGTCAAGGTTTACAAAATGGGATAGATCCCCCCAATGGTTATCTCCCTTGCATGTATAAGGATTAGTCTTAGGCCTTTGTGTGGACCTAGTTTCTCATGTGTGCAAGAGGTACCATGGAGGCAAACACATATCACATTGCCTACATCATATGGTGACTAGAGGTGATTTACAAAGACTATAAGGACAAAACCTATAAACATAACATTCTTTTTGAAGAACTACTCCAAGCAAAGAACCTCAAAATTGACCAAGTAATAATAAAAAATCTCAAAAGATAGAATATTTATTTTTTTCTATCATAGAGTTTGTGACTTCATTTGCTGATGGAGTTGAATCCTTTCGCAAAATGTCTTTAAGAGTATCTTTCATATGAGCATCAATATGCATAACATATGCATCATAGCAAGTACAAATAAATCTCGCTCCCTTGCCACCTTCTGATAATGGACTTGCAAGACCTCTCACTGCAAGCTCTCTCACTCCAACCTCTGGAGGTAGAGACACCCAACAGACTCTAGGGCCCTCTTACACGGGGGTGGTGCAAGAGTTTAGAGGAGGGTTATTCACCCCCCATTCACGCGTAGTGCTGCTAGCATTGCCAGCAAAGGTAGCTATGAAAGACCAGGAGGATCTTACAGTCCCCTCAGGCCCCGTATCACCAGCAATAGAGTAGACTGGAACTCAGCAACTTTAATAAGAGGAGAACCCAAATGAGGGGTAGGTGTTATTGATACCAACGGCACGTCTAATGGGCTCTTTCAGAGCCAAAAAGGAATGAGTGTATCGACACCCAACCAGAGCCCTGCTCCCCACCACCAGTTTGAATCAAATACAATTGGAAAATCAGGGGGTGGATGCCCCAATACTCAACCAAAGGATTGTGTTCAGGACCCTCCTCCAAGACAACAGGAATAGATGGAGGAGCCAACCTGATGGACATCAGAAGAGAAACTGAAGGCCATCCACCAGAGAACACACGACAATTTGAACCTCAGACTCAACAGCCTGAAGCTGAGGAGAACTCACCTTTTAAAGGTAAGGTGGCAGCTTTTCTAGATGAAGACATACTTGAGCAATCAATAGACTGGCTTGAATCACATGCCTTTGATTGGATATTTGCCTGGCCCTAGGCCCCCTGCTACTTTTTTAGAAGGTTGGCTTAGAAATAATTGGATAAGGAAAGGGCTTGTAGTCACTAGTGTTAGATTTTTAAGAAAAGGCTTCGTTTTCTTTCTTTTTGAAACTGAGGATATGGCTTGGAAGGCCCTACACCATGCCCTATGGCCTATAAGACACTAACCCTTGTACCTAGAGTTTTGGTCGCAAGATTTTAATTCTGATAAACCAAGGTCCACATTTGTTCCTATTTGGGTAGAACTCCCTGACCTTCCCTTTTCCCTAGTAAATCAAGCTCCTAACCTTTGAAGAAGTTTAGGCCAAGTTATAGATGTGGAAAAGGAGCAATTCATTAACCCCAGAGGTCATCCTTAGGTTTGTGTTAGATTGGATGTAGCTAAGGAACTTCCTGAAACCCTGGTTATAGAGTTAACAAGAATGGAAGTGTCTTCATGGAGTAGCCCCTTGTTTACAAAAATCTCCCCAATTCCTACTTTTTGTGTGGGCTCTCAACACACATAGTCAAAAACTGCCCATTAAAGAGAAATGGGCCTAAACTAGTATAGGAGCCAACTCAACAGCAACCCAGTCCCCCTCCTAAACTAAAGTGGACTATCAAAGCCAAGGTTAAAAACTAGGACTTTTGGAGAAAACTGCAGAAATAGAGACAGAAAACAATATAGTCAAACAAGTAGAGGTTCAGAAGAAACCTGATGTACCTCTAGAAAAGGAGAGAGTAACCTTTCCTTTGGCTACCAACAATACTTTTGAAGCTCTTATTGACAAAGAAACTGAACAGTGGATTCAGGATGCTCAAATGGAGGAAGCTGATATCAAACCTGGATGGTCCAAAGAGTTTGAAGAAGATGTAAATCAAGTGGATGCCAACATGAGTGAGTCAGAGTTAGGAGACTCAGAGGAAGAACTTCCCTTGGCCCAAAAACAGAATAACTGTCCTAGACCTCTAGTTAAACCTCAAGCCACAACTCTGAATAATAAAAGGATCTCCCAAGTCAAGGGTTAGAGTGCCCCACCCAAAAGCCCAACCCCCAAGGCTAAAAAGGGGAAGGGTAAGAATGGGGAAGGGGAGTTAGGAATTAGCCAAGTGGCTGAGAGATAGCTCTTTGTCCCCAACTTTTCTTGCATTACAAAAGTGAAAGTGATAAATGACACTTTAGAAAATGGACTAAAAAGGGTAGACAATAGAAGAATGTGGTATTTTACAAGCCATGATGAAGGCAGGGGTGGCATTGCAATTGGGGTTTTGTCTCACTACTAGGACTGTGTCATCAGATGTAAATAGGACCCTAACCACAGATGGCTTGCTTTGGATTGCAGAATGAAAAGCTTTCTCTTCTCAGTGGTCTCAGTGTATGCCCCAACAAGCTCTTTGGAAAGAAGTATCACATGGGACTCCATGTTGAACCTAGGGAATGATTGTATCATCATGGGGGACTTCAATATGGTTGAGACTATCAAAGATAGATGGATGCAGAAGGGATCAATTCTCAGGGGCTTTGAACATCAACTTTGGAAAGATATCAAAGAAAATCTACAAGTGGTTGACATTGGGACTCCCAGCACTTTCACTTGGAGCAACAAACAGGTAGGGGGCTTGAGGAGAGAAGCTAGACTAGATAGAGTCTACATGGCTCAATCACTGATTGATCAAGCTCTAGAGGTCAAGCAAGTCGCCTTTTTTTGTCTCACTATATCAAACCACAAGCCAATGTTAGCTTGTATAGATTTGGGATTTGGAAAGAAAGGTAACTCCTAGTTTAAGGCTGATCCTTCCCTTTTCAAGCTACAGATAGTACAAAAATAGATCATAGAGAGTTGGCACTTTTCTTTTGCAGCAGCTAAATCTATGGCACATGGATAGAAGGATGCTATAGAAAAGGTCCAGACAATTCTAAAGGAAGCCAAAAAGAACAGGGAAGCCATCAGAGTAAGAACAAGGCAGCCATTAGAGCAAGAAGAATGGACATGCTTAAGAAAGATATTGAGGATCTTAAACAAAGAGCTAGAAGAAATGATATCAATGCCCAACAATAGCTACTGGTCAAAAGAAAAGAAGTCAGAGTGTAAGAACAAATCAAGCTTCACAATGCCAATATCTACTTTACAGAGTGGTGGGCAGGCAAGATAGACAAGCCAACTAAAGAGAATTTCAGAAGGATTAAAAAAAAGAGAAAGCAGGAGGAAATCCCTTGGCTCTACAAAAGGATGATGGAGATTTGGCTCAATTAGAAACAGAAAATATATAGATAATAGTCATCCATTTCAAAAACCTACTACGCATAGTGGACTTAACAGACCTTAATGTCCTGGAGGCCAGAATGAAGTGTCATGCAGCCAGACAACCATCTGTATCTAACCTAGATAGAAATCAATTGGAAATAGAACTATCTTTTCAAGAGCTCAAAGAGGCTGTGTTTGTAATGGCTGATGGCAAAACACATGGTGAAGATGGGCTTCCTGCTAAATTTTACAAAGTTTTTTGGGACACTGTTGGCCCTTCCTTATTGGTTGTCTAAAAAGAGAGTGTCAAACAAGGGCTGCTCCCAGAGCAGTTAAATGGAGGTGTCATTAAACTCATTCTAAAGAAAGGGGATAGGATAGTGCTAAAAAATTGGGGGCCCCTTACTATGCTACACTGTTCATATAAGATTTATGCTAAGGCAATTGCTTTGAGACTAAGACACAAGATGGACAAGTGGATCCTAGAAGAACAGAAAGGTTTCATCAAGAACAGACATTTATTGGAGGCAATCATTAATCTATGGGAAGGGTGCACCCATGCTGAGGAAAGTAAACAAGAGATATGTCTTATTAAAATAGATTTTGATAAGGCCTATGATAGACTAAAGTGGGACTTTCTTCTATAGTCACTCAAAAGCTTGGGGTTGGGAAAAAACTTTATCTCCTATGTAGCTTTGCTACTATCAAATGCCTCCGCAAAGGTATGTGTGAATGGTGAGATGTCTCAGAGATTTATGTTGAAAATATCCACCAGACAAGATTGCCCTCTAGTCCCCCTCCTATTTGCAATTGATACTGATGCCTTGGGATGGCTGATTAAAGAACGAGTAACTGCAGGAGAAATTAGTGGCATAGAACTCCCCTTAGGAAACTAGTTTCTCAATCAGCAATTTGCAGATGACACTACCCTTACAATCAAAAACACAGATGTGGACATACAAAGAGCAATGGAGTGCATGGACATTTTTTGCGAAGCATCTGGGTCAAGAATAAACCACTCCAAAATAGGGTATGCTTTATAATCTAGAGATAGCCTAAACTTGTTGGATTAGCTTGGATGCAAAAAGACAACCCATGGATAGATTTTCAGGCTTCTAGGCATCCCTATGGGATTCAATGTCAAGATGAAGGACAAATGGGAGTGGTTCCTTGAAAAGTTTAAAAAGAAATTAAATAGTATCAGGGGGCTGCAGGCAAACTTGGCAGGGAGTAGGACTACCCTTCTCCCTACCAAGTTTGCTAGAAGAAGGATTGCCAAAGTTAAATGGTCTTTTTGTACTAGGCCAAGAAAAGAAGGAGGACTGGGTGTCATAAATATCCAACTAGTAGCCTACAAGTTAGTAGCCATGTGGATAATTAAAGCTATTACCAACCCTAAAAGTGACTGGGCTAACCTTCTTCTCAAGAATTTTAAACATGTCAGGCCTCTCAAAGCTCCTAGATGCAAGGAATATCCTTTATTGGTAGCTATTGGAAACCCAAAACCTTGCACTACCAAAGGGAGCCAGATGTGGAAATCCCTATGGGGTCCCTATGAACAGATCAAATGCTATATCACTCTCTTTAGGAAAGGAAGTTTCATGACTTTGGATTCCATATGGGTTTCTACCTTCTTCCCAAGCCAACAGCTGAGTGATAATTATTTTCTGAGAGCATGGAGCTTGGTAAAGAAGGGAATCTCTTACTGAGGTAACCTATGGGACAAGAATAATATTAGATGGAAAAACTGGTTGGAGATAAGAAGAGAGTTCAGACTTCAAAATTTAGACCTAGAGCTGATCATGGGAAGAGTGTGAGAGGGGGACATCTCTTGGAAGGAGGGCAGAGTGCTTAAGTACACCAGGGAGGTTGGATGGGTTGGTAGCTCATCCCTCTTACCTATACCCACACCCTCTGAAGGTATAGAGGAGATTGTAGTTAAGCTAAACAATAGATGGAATTGCTCTGATAATGTAAGAAAATGGACACTCAGATTTGAGTTGATATGGAACAAAGAAATCCCTGAGAAAATGTCTACTCTTCTATGGCTAACTTTACGTAAGGTAGTCTGGACTAATGGTAGAAGTCTCAGTATTGGTAAGGGGGATGGTGCATGCAAATGTTGTGTGATGAGCAGAGAAGACTTCTTTCATCTCTTCATTGCTTTTGCCCCAGAGCAAGAAAAGTATGGAAATATATGCAAATCAGAATTGGGGAGCCTATAAATTGAAAGGCCATTCTATTGGGGGATCCTCAAATGGACACTTATCAAATCTTATGCTTTATGGTTTATATGGATTTCCAGGAATGCTTTACAATTCAGTGATGAGATCATGCATGCTGATTAGCTCTTTATTAATTGGTATGAATGCTTTATGCTTACTAACTGATCATTCTCTGCTGTGCCCTAGGCTAAGTTCCTCTTGGATCAAGAATTTGATAAGTACAATGACCAGGTTTCCCAACTGCAAATAGAACTTGATGAACACACTCAAGAGGCAGGAAGATGTTCTAATGCAGGAATGGACATGCAGGGCTCCTCTCTCCACTCTGCCCAGTCAAAGAAGAACCTACTGACTAGAGCACCTCAGCTGGCTTCTGTTTCTCATCTATTTATCCTCTATGCACAGGACACTACTCAAGGCTTCTACCTTGACAGATGGCATATCAACAACCCTCTGTTGGATCCTTCTCTTAACTACAGATCTCTGTCCCTCCCTTGGTTTGACAAGGACTCAATTGGGGTCCACATTCTGAGACTTAGCCTCTTGTTAAAGCTAAGATATTGGTTTTGCTTTCTCTTATTACTAGAAATAGGTCACTTTGTATGCAATCATCCCTCTGCAGAGGGGAACTTTTTGTCAAGTTTTGACAACATTGTACAGATCATATAATCAGAATATAACCAAATTTTCTTTGCCCAAAAAGAGGGTCTTACCACTTGTCATTGCAAGGCAGTGTCTACTCTTTCACAAGTAGAAGGATAATAAGGTAGACAATGAGTATATTCTTTCAAAACAATAGAAATGTAGATCAAAATAGTAAACTATGACTAAGAAGTCACTTTGACTATTCTTCATGCAATGTGGACCAAAATACTAGCATTAACCAAGAATCTTCTATCAATGAATCATCCCTAAGCTTGCATCAAGCATTCAACAACCAAAAATGCCCAAAATTGTAGTGTAAAAGATAGAGTAACTTGGAGGGCTTGATTTGAAGCATATTTGAAAGGGATTTTTATGCACAATTAACACTCTTATACTAGAGAATGTTCACCTAGGAGGAATGCCAAAAAAATGCGCAGAATTGCTCATGAGAATAGCGCCTTCTTTGACTGGTCTTTGTATGAATTCTCCTCGCTCTAGAAAGCATTTCGGATCAAACTTCAACACAAGGTATCTTGTGGCATTGCCCACCCATGGTTAGAAGGAATTAGAGGATAGTCGCAGCTATGGGAAAAATTACATGAAAGGTTGTTGAGCAAAGGAAGTATCGGCACATCGGTGATAGAGGCAAAATGTCGGGGAAATCTTGGATGGAAGAAATGAAGAAAATGTTGAGATATCGAGCTCCACTCGCGATATGCCAGGGTGACCGTTGTGTATTTATGTCACCGACTTGTTAGCTGGAGATGCGGTTGGTACACCGCCCACGAATAATAGCTGGATGATAATAGCTGGATGACAGCTATCCTTATCTACTCTAGTTTGTGGCTCAGTTAGTATGCCACCTTAGTTAGTTGAGTTTGGTTTGAGACCCACATATAGGGTTCTTCTATTTTTTTTTGTACTTGAGTTCTTTTGGCTTTCACAACTAAGAAGAGGAAAACTGTTTTCAGCCTCCACCTTTGTGTGTATTCCCCCATTGTGCATGTGAGAAAGCCGCAAGTGAGACTCCTTCCCTCTCTCCCACTATCTTCACATGGTATCAGAGCCTTGTTCGTGGTAAGGAGCTCAAGAAAGCAAACCAAGTTCGCAGTGTCCTGGTAAGAGGACCAGTGTTGCTTTCCTTTTTCGAGTTTGGGAGCAAATCTCTGCAGGTAGCATAGCCGGAAGTGCAAGAGTGCACTGTCTTAGATTGAGACGCCCTTCGTGGTGTGGCGAGAGGGCATTATATGCTGCGGGTAAGGGCAAAGCCCTTGGTGACTTTATTTTTCTGATTCGAGGTCATTTCGAGGCCCGTTTTGGAGGCGGAAGTTCTCCGCAGGCACTCAGAAAAAGGCCCTGTTTGGGCTGTGCGACCACTGTTCTGCAGGTCGGTGAAAAGTTGCTGCAGAAATTGCATCGTATGCCTATGCACAGAGATATTGGGAGTTGCAGAATCATCCTTATTGCCTGTTGATGCAAAATCGTCACTAGGAAGTGACTGTGTGGTCAAAAACCACTTTCGTCAGGTTTGCAGATTTGCCCTTGTGAGGCAGAAGCTGTGTTTTTTGCAGTGACATAATATTTTGCAGTGTTCTGTAATGGCGTCTGATTCTCTTTCACAAATTGTCACTGAAAAGCTTGACAAGAACAACTTCCAAGCATGAAAGTTTAGAATGACGAATTTCCTTATGGGAAAAGGCTACTGGGAGTTCATTACAGGAAATGAAGAAGAACCAGTTCTTCCTAATGTTCCCAATCAACAGGAAATGCAGGAATTTAAAGGATGGCATGAGAGAGCTAGAAAAGTTATGTACTGGCTGTCTATCAGTATTTCAGATTCAATGATTGTGCATATTCAAGATGCAAGTACGCCAAAGGTGGCATGGGATACTTTGG
The DNA here is from genome assembly GCF_047967505.1 of Dipteris shenzhenensis. Lineage (NCBI taxonomy): Eukaryota > Viridiplantae > Streptophyta > Polypodiopsida > Gleicheniales > Dipteridaceae > Dipteris > Dipteris shenzhenensis. The sequence continues at coordinate 6,427,867 of NC_141626.1, forward strand.
CTAAAATGTATAGCACAAATATGCAGGCCAAGAAAATGCAGCTCAAGCAGGAGCTGCACAATGTGCAGAGAGAAAATATGAGCATCAATGACTACCACATGAAGGTGAAGAAAATTGCGGATGCACTTGCTTCCATTGGGTCGCCAGTGGATGATGACGATTTAGTTTCTGTGACCTTGAATGGTCTAGGAAAGGATTATGCACAGTTCCGGACATCCATTGCCGTCCGTGAAAAATTTCCTGATTTTGAGGAGTTGATTGCTCTTCTAATTTCTGAAGAGCAGAGAAATGGTGGTGCATCTTCTTCAGTAGGAACTTCAAAAGAAATTGTCTTCTACTCAAATGCTGGCAGAGGTAGAGGCAGAGGTAGAGGAGGCCGATCTGCAGGCCGTGGTAGAAATCAGAATATGCAGCAAATGCAAGAAAACCAGTCCTATGCAGGAGGACGTGGTAACTCTAGAGGCAGGGGGAGCCAAAGAGGTCGTGGTGGATGGCAGAGAGGCCAAAATGCAAACAGCAATGTTGAATGCTACTACTGTGGTAAAATGGGGCATATGGCTAAAGAATGCTACAAAAAGCAGAATGACATTATGAATGGAAAATTGCAGCAAGGCAATTATGGATCCTCTAGTAGACAGGGTGATGACAGAAATGAGCATTTATTTATGGTGTAGCATATGACAAATTCTGTGACAAGTGCAGAAGAAAGCAATGATGTATGGTATGTTGACTCAGGTGCGTCAAACCACATGACAGGTCATGCTGAATGGATGCAAGATGCAAGGAAAATGGAAAAACCAGGATTTGTGGAGACTGATGATGATCCTGCACATCCTATTGTGCAGATTGGCAAAATTTCTTTGTCTATGCAGGATGGGAAAAAGAAATACTTGTCTGATGTATTTCATGTCCCGAACATCACCAAGAACCTGGTTTCTACTGGTCAGATGGTTGAGCAGGGCTTGCAGGTCAGATTTAATCCTCATGGATGCTTTGTTGAGGATATGAAAAATAATGGTCGCTTGATAGCAAAAGGAAAGAAGAAGGGCAGGATGTTTACGCTGGATGCGGACATGCCTGAATTGAGTGCAGCAATGTTTGCACATGGGACCAGTGTAGTTGCAGATATTGATATCTGGCATAAATGCATTGGTCATGTTAATGTACAACGACTTAAATCAATGCAGGCCCAAAATATTGTTGCAGGATTGCCTAAATTCAAGGTTGCAGAAATGTAAGGTGTGTGAAGCCTGTCAATTTGGGAAACAGGCAAGGAAACCTTTTCCTAGGCATGTTCAAGAGAGTAAAAAGCCATTGGAATTAATCCACTCTGATGTGTGGACTACTAAAGCTGCATCTATTGGTGGCTGTCACTAATTTGTCACATTTATTGATGACTTCAGCAGAAAACTTTGGGTGTATTTTATGAAAAAGAAAAGTGAAGTGTTTGGGCACTTCAAAGCTTTCAAAGCTATGGTTGAAAAAGAAACAGGCCTGCAAATAAAATGCCTAAGGTCAGATGGAGGGGGAGAGTACCTCTCAAATGAGTTTGCAAGGTTCTTGCAGGAGCATGGTATAAAGCAACAATATTCACGCAGTCATACCCCACAGCAAAATGGAATTGCAGAAAGGAAAAACAGGCATATTGGAGAGGTATCTCGGGCTATGCTAAATGAAAAAGATCTACTAGATTATTATTGGGCTGAAGCAGTTGCTACAGCAGTTTATATAATGAACAGGACTCCCATTGCAGCAATACATGGCATGACGCCAGAGGAGATGTATAATACTAGTAGGAAACCAGATATTTCTCATTTGAAAATTTTTGGTTGCATTGCCTATGTCCATGTGCCAGATGAGAGTTGAGGTCCAAGTTGGATCCAAAAGCTGAGAAGTGAATCTTTATTGGTTATTCTCTGCAGTAGAAAGGGTATAGATGCTATAACCCTTCTACTTGTAAGTTTACAGTGAGCAGAGATGTTGTTTTTGATGAGATGAGCAGCTGGTATAAACCAGTAAATGTGATGATTGATGTAGATGCACAAAGTGGTAATGCTGCACAGAATTCACAGCAGCAATCACAAAATATCAGTGGACCTGCAGTGTCCTCTAGTAGTGGTTCACATACCTCACCATGGACAGGTAGATTGAGATCAGGAGAATCTCCTCAAAGCAATGCAGATAGTGGTACACAGGTATCACGAAAAGGAAAAGAGAAGGTAGATCAGCCCATGTTTGATGTGAATGCAGGTCACTCTTATGTGGATGGTGAATCCAGTGGCTCAGAACAGAGCATTGATGATGAGTTGGGTATTCCTTCTGTTGTTACACCTGGAGTAAGGAAGACCAGGGATGTTTTGAGAGCACCTGGAAGTGAGCCTATTTTGCGCAGGTCTACCAGAGCTAGGTATCCTGTGGATAGGCTGAAATATGATGGATTTACAGCCATTCACTATGCCTATATGGTCAAAGTGATATAGGAACCAGAACGCATTTCTTTTGAGCAAGCCATGGGAAAAGAAATATGGGAGAAAGCCATGGATGAAGAAATGGATGCCTTGGATGCAAATGCAACATGGGAATTGGTGCCTTTGCCTAAAGACAAGAATGCAATTGGCTGTAAATGGGTTTATAAGGTGAAGCACAATGCAGATTGTTCTATGAATAGATACAAGGGAGATACAAGGCAAGATTAGTTGTCAAGGGGTATGCACAGACATATGGCATTGATTATGAAGAAACATTTAGTCCAGTTGCAAGGATGGCGACTGTAAGAGCAGTCATTGCTAGGGCTGCATCAAAGGGATGGTCTTTACATCAGATGGATGTAAAGAATGCCTTCTTGCATGGTGATTTGCAAGAAGAGGTCTATATGGAGCAGCCACCAGGTTATGTGCATGCTGTTCATCCTGAGTTTGTTTGCAGGTTGAAGAAAGCCTTGTATGGCTTGAAGCAAGCATCTAGAGCATGGTCTGACAAGATAGGATAGTATCTTGTTACTATTGGCTTTCAGATTTCCAAGGCAGATTTCTCACTCTATGTGAGAAAAACAGAGAAGGGTATTATGCTGCTTGTCATTTATGTTGATGATTTGATCATCACAGGTGATAGTGATGAAGACATCCTTCATGTGAAAATGCTATTGAAGCAGAAGTTTGAGATGAAGGATTTGGGAGAGCTACGTTATTTCTTGGGCATTGAGGTGATTAGACCACCAAGTGGGATACAGCTCTTGCAGAGGCAGTATGGATTGGACATGCTATCCAAATATGGGATGACAGGCTGTAAGCCTATTTCAGTTCCTTTGGAGCAGAATGTGAAGCTGAGCGCAGATGCAGGTGAGCTTCTGGAAGACCCTACTATGTACAGATGCATAGTAGGAAGTTTGATTTGCATGACTATTACCAGGCCAGATTTGAGCTATGCTGTTGGGTTGGTAAGTCAGTTTATGCAGGCTCCAAGGAAACCGCATTTGGATGCGGCTAGACGCATACTCAGGTATGTGAAGTCCACATTGCAGTATGGACTATTCTATGAGGCTGGGGTTCAGATACAGTTGCATGGATACACTGATGCTGATTGGGCTGGTAGTATTTCTGATAGACGATCTACCAGTGGATATGTGTTCTCTTTTGGGAATGCTGCAGTCACTTGGAGCAGCAAGAAACAGCCTACAGTTGCCTTGTCGAGCACAGAGGCTGAGTACAGGGGTGCAGCAATGGCTGCATGTGAGGTAGCTTGGTTGCATAAGCTACTCTATGATATGCATCAATCTACAGATGGGCCAGTTGTCATTTATTGTGACAACATGAGCAGCATACACTTAGTTGAGGTGCATTATCACTATGTGTGGGAGAAGGTTTTACTAGGTCTTATTGATCTAGTTTATGTTAGCACAGAGGATCAGGTAGCTGACATATTCACAAAAGCATTGGGCGCAGAGAAGCTATGGAAGTTCAGAGACCTGCTTGGTGTGCAGGAATTGGGATTGAGCTCGAGGGGGAGTGTTGAGATATCGAGCTCCACTCGCGATATGCCAGGGTGACTGTTGTGTATTTATGTCATTGACTTGTTAGCTGGAGATGCGGTTAGTACACCACCCACGAATAATAGCTGGATGACAGATATCCTTATCTACTCTAGTTTGTGGCTCAGTTAGTATGCCACCTTAGTTAGTTGAGTTTGGTTTGAGACCCACATATAGGGTTCTTCTATTTTTTTTTGTACTTGAGTTCTTTTGGCTTTCACAACTAAGAAGAGGAAAACTGTTTTCAGCCTCCACCTTTGTGTGTATTCCCCCATTGTGCATGTGAGAAAGCCGCAAGTGAGATTCCTTCCCTCTCTCCCACTATCTTCACAGAAAAAGGTGGAGGGTGGAGAAGAAGATGATGAGGTGGTATTTTGAAGCTAGAATGGGCTAGGGGCTCAAGGAGGGTAGAAAGGCTCTAATACCACATGTTGGGGAGTCAGAGAGAAGGAGGACATCATGGAAGAGAGTGTGGGAACCAAGTGCAAAATGTTCCATTGAGTTGAGAGGAAGTCCTCTCTTTTATAAAAATGGGAGAGAGGGTGGCCTAGATCATAGGCATCTCTCCTACATCATAGGTAGTCAGCCCTATGTCATAGGGACTCCTAAATCTAAGGCACCTTCCCATATGGGGCCTTTGCATTACAGCATCACTTATGTCATAATCTAGACATATCATAGCACTTAGTGTGCTACACACACACACACACACACACACACACACACACACACGCACACAGACATACACACACACACACACACACACACACACACACATGACCATAGAGCAAGCCCTTGATCACACAATTCCCAATAAGTAGTTAGTGATAAGAGTGTGTGTTGAGGTCTATGATAGTGCAAATTCAGACTGGCCTAAAGATCTAGGAGATTGCTTGCTATAGAGAGGTTGATAAGATAGTCGAGAGTTTGGAATTTCCCTGAGCCGTAAGATGTCGCCTTTTTGAAAAATTTAAAATCTTGTAGGTATTTCTTGGACTTTTGGACTTTCTCAGACTGCCATCATCCATGATCTATGGTGCTCATAATACCTGATTTCTTGTCGACCTACTTCCATGTTAATACTTAAATGTCTCTAGAAAGACAATTAGTTTATTCTTAGTGTCAATCATATGTGAGCATATACAAATTATCTCAGGTCTTCTGGAGTAAACTGTTAAGTTATCTTATTTTAGTCGACCAAAGTAAACTGACGAATCTCGAGTTTATACACGACTACTTAATACATGAGGGCCCAGTGGTTGAAATCTAATATTAAAGATAACTAGCCTAAAGGGGACTATTTAAGTATAGCATTTTGCAATGAATTTTAGGATAGCACGGCAGTAGTGCAAGATAAGTGGTCTCCAGCATGATGGTTGGTTGCACACTAGGATATTATTTGCCACCAGTGTGGTGGTTTGCTTCTATTATTACAAGATGAATGGCATACAATTCATTAATTTAGGATTTATGGATTTGTGAATTCGTTATGGGATTTAATAAAACCAAAGCGGTGATATATACTAAAATAAAGCATGGGATTTATCATTTGGGATTTATAAAAACAAGCGCGATGGTTAGTTTGGGATTTACTAAAAGAAGCATAGTATCATTTGAATACATGTTCCATTTTCCAAGATAAGTGGAATATTGTTTCCTTGCAATGAGACTACAAATTTTTAGTACTTTCTTAGTCGTCCTCGTCCACTGCTCCAAGACACCCCAAGATGTGCTCATGCATGTCTAAATCCAATTTGAAGACACTCTTGCCCTTCTTTTTTTGTGGCACAGGTTGCATCTGGAACACAATATCTCTTACTGGATGAGAGTACACAAATTTTTGTGACTCTTATGTATTAGTTCATAATTGTGGCCTCTCTTGGATGTTTTTCTAGTCCAAAAAGCTCCAACTACTACATCCCACTTCTCATAGGTTGTTCCCCAGTTATCCTTAAATGCTTCCTCAACCTTGTGCTTAGGTTTTGTGCACTGCGAGACCAAGTATGGATCATCTTCCTCATTCTCCCCAGAGGCAGTGACAATTGCAAAGTTATCCCCCTCTTCCAAGCAGTCAGTGACATCATCAAAACTCTCCCCAAACTGTGGCAAGTCATTGTTTTTCTCTCCATTGTTTGTTACTCCATCTGAACATAGAGGAAAAACTTGAACTCACTTCCATGTCTTCACAGTTGCAATGTTCTCACAATTGTCATGATCCCCTATGATGCTCGCACTGCAAAAACAAGAAAGTTTTCTTCCTTTAATCAAGTGGTTGTTTGAAAATCCCCATATGCTATGCAGACCACGAACTCCTTTAATTTTCTTGCAATCATGCCAGCTTCTCCTTTGCACTTCATCCACTTTCACTTCATTGAACATTTTGTGTACTACAGTATTCTTAAGGCTTTGTTTACTATATGTTGAATGCATACCTATGGAGAGGTTGTGGCTGTAAGCCATGTTATAGCATCATGGGCATCATTGAGCTTTCCTTGAGGGCATGTTAATTGGTGTTTAAATAGAGCTTGCTTAATAATAGCACCACATCCATCATGTTTACCCTTGCCATGGCTAGATCCAAAGAAATTCCACATCATCTCTAGAGTGGTCAAGGATTTGAACCTTGAGACAAAGTAGAATCCACGGGCTGATTTAAATTGAGAGGTAGCACCATATGACCACACTCAATGTTGTTTTATATTTTTTGCATGGGGATTTTTCTTTTTCATCCATTAATGCAGTAGAAAAGCATGTTGCACAAATAAGGTGTCATGTTCCCTATCATTTGAAATGTAGAATGGTATGTGCATTGCATTGGCTGGACTCTTGTGAGTCAGCAAGCATATTGGTATCAGTCATAGAAGAATTAAGAAAATGACTATACGTGATATGCACAAGAATTATTATCTACTTGTTGTACTAGTGAGCATCTCATCTATTCTTAAAATGAATAATTTTCAACAAAATCTATGACAAAGACAATAGTGTCATGGGGAAAATTGGCAAGGCACTCCTGAACTGCTTATCTTGGTGCCAGTTGACCGTGAAATTCTGAAGCACATATTTTGGGATGGATTGAACCATGTGACCTATAAGCTCCCTTGGTTGAGTGCTCTTATATGATAGTAGCCATCTCTTTTTATTAGATCCTTCAACATTAACATTTTTAAATCTCCTCCATTTTAGAGCAACATGGTTGTCTTCCCTCATTTCATTTGGACAGACATGAAGTGTCTTCTTCTTCAGCTTTAGAATGCAATGCTGTCATGTGTCATGAATGCATTCAATGCGGTACCACTCACGGTCTCCCTTTGGACAAACCACTGGTTCCCACAGAGACCCTAGGCTACAAAACTTGCTCTTCCTTGCAACACATGATGAGGATCTAGGTGGCCTACAGATTACACATTCATTGGGGAGACATGGGCATTGCTCCAACATGACTAGATCTCAAGTTATTCATCGCTTGCCGGGCCAAGTCAAAGTCTATGTGTGTTTTGCAACAACAAACATTCCTATATTTGAGTTTCTTAATGTACAAGGGCTTACAATGCTCAAAGCTCCTCTGTCCAATTGAAATGTCAGGATTCTGATCCATAAACTTGAGTTACAACTGCGTCTGCTGACCCAACATGTGCGAACAACAAAATAGTGAGCCCTCTTTTAAATGGAACAACAGTACAGTGAGTCCCCTTTTTGCACTACTAAAAGGAGACAAAACACAGTACAAGCAAAATCGCGGTCTAATTAAAGTATATAATGAATCTAAATAGAACTAATCATCTAATAATTGGAATAATCAAGCTACTAGAAGCAAAACAATTTCAACCACTATGCTGGTTTAGGACAGTCACAATTTCAACTATCGAGCTGGTTTAGGATAGTCACAATTTCAATCATCGGGCTGGTTTAGGACACGTTTAGGAAATTCAACCACCGGACTGGTTTGGGACACATTTAGGATAGTCACAATTTCAACTACCTGGCTGGTTTACAACAACTGTCACAATTTCAATTATCGGGCTGGTTTAAGACATTGTCAGTTTTAACCACCGGGCTAGTTTATCCTGATGGTCTTAACTTCACATATTAGACAATAACAAGTATATTCTTTTTCATTTCTAAATTTCACAATTAGAAAATAACAATATATTTCTTTTCATTTCTAAATTTCACAATTTCAATCACAATTTCAATCAGGAAAATTGTTGTTTGTCTTGAACCAACACCAAGCTAGATTAGGATAATCACATTAAGTCCAAGCCATCCCGGTCTAGAAATTAAGTGGTATATGACCTGAATATAAGGAAATTAAATTTCACTAATTTAAGTACTAAGAAACACAGTAATTTTAACCACCAAGACCATCAATAACTAATGTCTATCACAACCACGCTAGTTCAGGACAATCAAATAGTTGGTGATTGAGCTGAAGCAACCATGGTTGCATGATGTTTCAACCACCGGGCTGGTTTAGTAAAATAAAAACATATTTATTTTTGTTGCAAAATATACTACTGTTAATTTTTGCTCAACCATGCCATCGGGATGGTCAACAACTAATGTCTGTTCAACCACGATGGTTTAGGACACTCACATAACTAGTGATTAAGCTGAAGCTTACTGATTCCATGAGTGCTATTCAGCTAGCACGGAATCCGGTCTTTCATGCAAAGACCAAACACATTGAGGTCAGGTACCATTTCATCAGGGAGGTACTTGAGGACAAGTGCATAGAGCTTGTCAAGGTTCATACAGATGATAACCCTACAGATATGCTGACGAAGAGTCTACCTAGTCAGTGGTTTGAGTATTGTCGTGTATTGATGGGCATTGGATAGTATGCTCCCTAGTTGTGCTCCTTTAAGTGGGAGGTTGTGGGGGTTAAAGGTCACTATGCCTTTACCCCGGTTATGTACAATAATCAAACACATATATAAATGAATGAAAAAGAAGATTAGGGTGTTCTGCACCCACCAAAACTTGTGTGGCTCTCTGTTTCTCTCTCTCCCTCTTCCGTTCTTGCTGCCATTGAGAGCACTCTCAGTCTGCAGGTCTATTTTTGTGAGGAGGTCATCCAACATTATTCGCAGATAGAATATGAGCATTCCAAAGTCTTGGGTATGCCATAGTTTTGTAGTAGGTGGATCGATGTACAAAGTTTCAAGGCTAGATTTTATAATGGGCTCTTAGTTGTGTCTGAATTGCATTTAAATAGGAAGAGAATTTATTGAGCCCGGCCTTCTCATTCTTCTTTCATACAACCTAACATGTCCACCTCTCTGTTGAGAGTTGTGGTGCCATGAGCACATAATTAAAGGCTAAGGTATGGTATAGGAAAGAATTAAAGTAGCCACCCTAGAATGTGGACTACATGATGTGGAGATGTGGATTGAGGATATCCACAAGGAGAGATGTGGATGAGAGGATCCCACAAGTGTTGACTATTCAAAGGGCACTCTCTATATAAGAGGCCTATCATGTATTGTTGATATAGCACATTTTGGAATAGATTGAGTGTTTCATACTTACCGTCTCTCTCCCCATGGCTTTCCGTATTTGGTTTGATCCTCCGTGATCTTTATGCTCATTAAGTGATAGATTAGGCTAGTACAATCCACACTTTGTTATGGTATCAGAGCTTAGGTCTAGTCTCCTAGATCCATTATAGGCACACCTTAGGAAGCTTATGTTTTCTCTTAGATTAGTTCTAGTTTTAGATTAAGCGTTATCTTCCATGGTGGAGAGAATTTCAGTTTGTTTTGGGGAACTTCCACTCATTGAGAGAGCTTAAGAGCAACAGTGAGCACGAGTGACTTCTTTAGCAATGACTATCTCCAATAGTAGCTCGCAATACTCCTACTCGTCCTCAGTAGCCCATACGAGAAAGCAACTCACGTGCAACCCAGCGCCATAGCTGAGCTCCTCCAACAAAGCTGCGCGCAACAACTCAGAGCTGCAAACAGCAGCCACAACAAGCTTCATGAAGTCCCAACGACGCATGCACACACAACATCTAAACGACAGGTAGCAAAGGCTAATAGCAGTGAGCACAAGCATCGACCTAGATGCAGTCGACTCCAACAAGCTAAGTGCCTAGCACATCAACTCTAGACCATCAAGCACTCCCGCAACAATGTTCTGCATCAAGGAATGTCTACAAAGCAAAAGCCTCAAGATGAGGCAACAGACTGTTTAAGAGACCCAACTCCCACAGTAGCAACCAGGCTCATCTACGGCAGCCCACTCTCGCTCCATGCAAATCAAGCCTTCCCTAACCCGAAGGCAACCGACGAGCGATCTCCCTTAACCCTGCTAGTGGCAAGCTCTCAAGAGGCTCGACCAGTGTATTAAGGAGAGCAGCTTCTTCGCTCCAATAGTGAGAGCTAGAGTTCGTTCGACGAGCAAGTTCCATGCAATACAACGAGCCAATAGTTCTGTCAGCAACTTCTTGCGAATGCATCTCCAACATAGCCTCTCAACGGACTGCCAACCTCCAAGCTCCAACGATCCTTGCTCATAGCAAGACGGCTCCCTACCTTCAATGCTGCTCGACAACCCATGCTGCATGATCGTCAACACACCCCTTCACAGTCGCACTCGCTCCTCACAGCACCTTGCTAAGCATCACATCGAGCGAGAAGAAGACGCAGCAGAGGGAGAGAAGTGGAATGCCCACAACCAGACGTGGAGATAAGGATAGGCTTGGTTAGTGAGGCTTGGTCAGTAATTGGCCAAGTGGAAATGCCACGTGGCAGATAGGTGTAGTTAAGTGAAGTTTATGGTTAGGTTTGTTTAAACTTTAGGTTAACTCATTTAGTTAAGAGTATGCCACATGGCATAGGGCCACCTAAGCACAGAGCCCCTGCCAAGCACAGTTCTGCAAGCAGCATATGTATGTCTATGCCACATCATCAAGGCCCCCTCTTCTTCACAAAACCTTCAACAAGGCGTAACTTGCAATCCAGAAAGAATTCGGACATGCTCCAAAAAGGAAAAGTGATCATCTTTTCAAGCTCTACGCGCCTGTCAGATCAGAATCATTGTATGCAATTAGACACTGCCAATATTGAAAGAAATCAATTGGTAAGACCTTTGCAACAAATGAAAAAGCAAAGCATGAATGCAAATATCGATGTAAAAAGCAAGCCGAAAGCACAAGTTTATGAGATGACCATAGCCCGAAACATGGCATCCACACAAAGCATCAAGGCACATGGAAGAACAAAGCATCATGCATGAAGCTACGTCAAGCAAAGAAGCAAACACCATCGTCATCAAGCCATGAGCCAAAAGGTGACATGAATGGAATGTATTGAAAAACAAAAACCTTGCCAACCTTGCCTATATGTTTGTAATCAAACCTGACCACCTGAGAGTAGCTATGAAAGCACCCAGGGGAGGTATTGACATGTAAAAGCCACACTTGACCACCTTAAGTAGCAATGCATGCACTAAGGGGAGGTGATGGTGAGAGTGCTCTCAACGGAAGCAAGAACGGAAGAGGAAGAGAGAGCGAGAGAGAGAGACAGAGAGCCACACAAGTTTTGGTGGGTGCAGAACCACCCTAATCTTCTTTTTCATTCATTTATATATGTGTTTGAGTATTGTACATAACTGGGGTTAAGGCACAGTGACCTTTAACCCCCACAACCTCCCACTTAAAGGACAATGTGCCTTTAAGGGAGAACAACCAGTGAGCATACTATCCAATGCCCATCAATACACGACAATACTCAAACCGCTGACTAGGTAGACTCTTCGTCAGCATATCTGCAGGGTTATCATCTGTATGAACCTTGACAAGCTCTATGCGCTTGTCCTCAAGTACCTCCCTGATGAAATGGTACCTGACCTCAATGTGTTTGGTCTTTGCATGAAAGACCGGATTCCGTGCTAGCTGAATAGCACTCATGGAATCACTATGCAATGTCGGTACACCTGTATGAATCCCCAAATCTCCCACTAGCCGATCAAGCCATATAGCCTCCTTGCAACCCTCTGTGGCTGCAACATACTCAGCCTCTGTGGTAGACAAAGCAACACACTTCTGTGCACGAGACATCCACGACACTGCACCACCTGCAAAGGTGAACACATAACCAGAAGTGGATCTCCTACTATCCACATGCCCTGCATAGTCTGAATCTGTGTACCCAAGTACACGCATGTCTCCTTTACCAAAGCAAATGCACATCTCCTTGGTACCCTTCATGTACCTCATGATGCACTTAACTGCCTCCCAATGCCTCTTTCCTGGATTAGCAATATACCGGCTAACAACTCCCATTGCAAATGCAATGTCTGGTCTAGTAGCTATCATAGCATACATAAGACTCCCAACTGCTGATGCATAAGGAACCTTGGCCATCATGGCCCTTTCCTCATCTGATTTGGGACTATCTGTATGACTCAGTTTCACATATGGAGGCAATGGAGTACTCACTGCCTTCCCCCCCTCCATATTGAAACGCTGTAATACTTTTGTAACATACTCTTTTTGTGAAAGCCAAAGGAGTTTCCTACTCCGATCACGCGTGATGCGCATACCAAGAATATGACCTGCAAGTCCCAAATCCTTCATATCAAAGGCCTCATGCAACTTGGCCTTTAATGCATCTAGCTCATAAGTATTCTTGCTAGCCAATAGCATATCATCCACATATAGTGCCAGGATTATCAGGCTATTATCCTTAGCCCTTTTAGTGTAGAGGCAGTGATCAATTTCACTCCTTCTGAAACCCTGGGACCGAATGAAAGCATCAAACTTCTGATACCATTCTCTAGGCGCTTGCTTAAGACCATAGAGACTCTTTTTCAGCTTGCAAACTAAATGCTCTTTGCCCTTTTCTTCAAAGCCTTCCGGCTGCACCATGTAGATGTCCTCATGCAAATCCCCATGCAAGAAAGCTGTCTTGACATCCATTTGCATAAGCTCCATATCCTCTATTGCCACTAGTCCAAGCATGCATCTAAGTGTGGTCATCTTCACAACCGGAGAGAATATCTCATCAAAGTCCACACCCTTCTCTTGCTTGAACCCTTTAGCAACCAAACGGGCCTTGTACCTAGGCACATCATCACCTGTGACCTTCATTTTGTAGACCCATTTACATGGCAATGCTTTCTTTCCATGTGGCAAAGAAACCAAGTCCCAAGTCTTATTCTTCATAAGTGAACTCATCTCTGATTGCATAGCATACTTCCACTTGCGTTGATCCTCACGCATCATAGCCTCTCTATAGCAAGAAGGCTCCCCACAATCAGTAAGCATCACATAGTCTACTCCTGGAACAAACCTATCAGGCGGTCTAGACACTCTAGATGATCTTATCAAGGGCATTTCAGCTTGCTGTCCCACCTGCATATCAGCCACATTTGGCTCATCATTTCCACCAATAGATGATCCATCATCTACCCTTGATTGTATACCTGTGGGAGTACTTGGTGGCACCATTTCTTGCACATTTGGTGCATGGACAGCTTGCTGTCTATCAACATATGTAGGTGGATTCACATCCTCGAAAGTTATTTTTCTCATTTCCACATCCCTCATGGGTGCCTTATGCATCTTTTTCTCATTGAAGACCACATCATGGCTGCATATGATCTTCTTTGCTTCTGGATCCCAGAGACGATAGCCCATCTCTCCACTTTCACCATAACCCAAAAAAATGCATTTCCTAGACTTAGGATCTAGCTTCTTTCGAAGCTCTTTTGGCACATGTGCATATGCCTCACACCCAAATATATGCAAATGAGAGTAAGAGGGCTTCTTTCCACTCCATGCCTCTTCAGGAATACCACCATCCAAACTCTTACTAGGTGATCTATTGATCACATGCACTGCAGTCTTCATTGCCTCAGCCCAAAAACCACCAGAAAGACTTGCATTGGAAAGCATGCATTGCAACCTTTCTTGAATGGTACGATTCATCTTTTCTGTAACTGGATTTTGCTCTGGAGTACGAGGGGATGTGAGCTCCCTCTTAATCCCACGTGTATCACAGAAATGCTGAAAGTCATGAGAGAGATACTCTCCACCATTATCAGTCCGTAGGCATTTAAGCGTTCTACCTGACTGATTCTCAACCAAGGCCAGCCATTTCTGAAATACCTGGAACACATCACTCTTCCGAGCTATAGCATAAGCCCACACTTTCCTAGTTGCATCATCAATGAATGTCACATAGTATTCAGCCCCGCCTAATGACCGTGTAGGCATGGGACCACATACGTCTGAATGCACCAAATCAAGCATTTCAAACTCTTTCTTTCCCCTTCTTTTATGGGCTGATTTAGTCTGCTTCCCATAGAGACAATGCTCACAAAATTCAAAATCAAAGAAACTCAAATGCGGTACATAACCCAAACGGCATAAGAGTTTCATTACCCAAACGGCATAAGAGTTTCATTCCATTCTGGCTCATGTGGCCCAACCTGCAATGCCACAAAGAAGTGCTTGGCTGCTTGGTTATTGCAACAACATGATCAAATACCCCTGATACATGTAAGGGATACAAAGTCCCACACTTGGCACCCCTAGCCAAAAGCATAGAGCCCTTTTGAATTTTCCAACTCTGAAAGCCAAAAGTGGTGTGAAAACCAGCATCATCTAGCTGACCCACTGAAATAAGACTCTTGGTCAGCTTAGGCACATGTCTCACATGTTTCAAAACAAATGCAGACCCATTTGCAAAAGAAAACTTTATGTCACCTGCTCCCACTATGTCACATGCATAGTCATTTCCAAGATGCACACAACCTGTCTTTCCACTATCATAAGTGGAGAACCATTCCCTATGGGGAGTAACATGGAATGAAGCACCAGAATCCAAAATCCAATCCTGGGAATATGCATCATCTGAAGTGGTAAGCAACTCTGCAGATAAAGTAGACATGAAGAGAACATCATTGTCACTATCATGTGTGACTGCATTGATCTCCTCGATCTTCACTTTTCCTTTGTCCTCCCTTGGACTCTCTTCCTTTTGATTTCACCCTAATTTGCATTCTTTTTCTTATCTTTTTGCTCTCTTTTCAGCTTGTAGCAATCCTTTTTCATATGGCCCTTCTTGCCACAATGGTAACACTCAATGTTCCGTGCCCTGGATTTGCTACGAGACTTCCCTCTTTCTTGGGACTTCCCCCTGAATTGTGATCTGCCCGTTTGCACATTTAAGGCTGCATCCTGCTTGTTGCCATCCATAGACTTCCGTCTAATCTCCTCGGCCAACAAGCTACCCACAACATCATCAAATTTTAGTACTCCACCAGGTGCAGAGTTACTGACAGCTGTATGGAAGGTATCCCATGAGGATGGCAATGAACATAAGAGAAATATTGCCTTAGTCTCTGCATCAAAATTCATTTTCTGAGCCTGAAGCTGGCTGAAAATAATATTGAATTCATTCAAGTGAGAAGCAATGGAGACCCCTTCCTTCATCTGCAGCTCAAACAACCTCTTCATGAGGTAAACTTTATTAGAGGCAGTTTCCTTCTCATAAGTAGCACACAGTTTCTTCCACAAATCTTCTGTAGTCTGCTCATTTACTACTGTGAAATAAGCTGACTCTGCAAGATGAAGTCTAATAGTAGACTTTGCTAATGCATCCAACTCATTCCAATCATCCTCAGACATATCCGCAGGCTTAGCTTCAATACCTGCCAAGGGTTTAATCTGCTTCTTTTGAATAAGCACATCCCTTATTTGTTCTTTCCACAAAGAAAAGTTTGTCCCATCAAACTTTTTAATGCTGAAAAACTCCTTTTCAGACATGGAAGAGGATGCCATGATGCAAATAAAGCAAAATCCCAAATGCTAGTGCCTGCAAGAGAGAATCACACCAAATACTAGGTGCACCTAAATGTGTATGCCACAGTAGACTGAAATATCACCAAAACTCAAAACTCAAAGCATCTGACTCATGTGCATATACTATGCATCCATATGAGCAAATCTGGCCCAAAAAAAAAATGCCAATAAGTGCCAAATGACTCAAGCATAAACACTGTCCACTGGCATATGCATCAATAATGTCTCATCCAAGAGAGCATAGCACTATCAGTGCGTCACCTGCAATGTGTCAAAGCTATCCCTCAACATAAAATAGCATCCATGTGCAAAGCGTCCATAAAAAATAGCATCCCACAAGGCAATTTGGGCCTATAAGCGCATTCAACAAGGACCGCAATGCATCCAAATGGCCTATAAATCATCCACTGCAACCCAATGCACACCACGAATGAGCGCACACTGCTCAAACTGCAACCAGAGTGATCTGCATAAGGTATGCTCAAGAAATCATAGTCCCACGGTAATGAGCGCTACTGAAAATAGGACCTGAAATGCTTCAAAACATGGGCGCCATCACATAATTGGACTCAGCAAGAAAATCTGCAAATATCTCTCTTCTGCCAGAACTCCAAAATCCCAACCGATGAGTGAGAAATGGGAGTCAATACTTAACCACTGCCATGTGGCATAAATCTAAGGTTTCAAAACCTTAGTATGAAAAATGCATAATAGAGAGACGAAATCGAATACACAGAGATTTATAACTCTGAAAATCCTCCACCGAATCACGCAAGAACTGATAGGTAGGGGTTTTTGGGCGTCCGAAACGCAATGGGACAGACGGTTTTGGAAACCGTGGTCTCAATCACTGGGTCCAACACACGGACTGAAAAACGTTTTTGAAAACAGAGCTATCTGTAAACTCCACCGGAGTGCGAATGATGAGCAACATAGAAGTTTTAGGACCTCCTGAGTCCACCGGAACTGACAGATCTGCAAATGGTTGCTCCAAACTTGAGTTCCAATACCCGGGCAAAAAACGCAGGAACTGATACAGTGAGTCAGAAATCCACTGAAATGATCCCAGATTCAAGAATGAAGGTGTTTCCAGGCTCCTGAAGTAATGTGGACACCAAAAGCAAGCAATAGTTGCCTCCACAAGTCAATACGGAGTCTCTGTCATCGAACGGAACAGGGAAAAGCTCAAAAAACGACTTTTTCTTTGAAAGCTCTTAACAGGCTCTCAAAACCACTTCGTAAAGCCAAAGTGACTTTTCCAAATGTTCCTCCAAGGTCTCTGCACACTCGGATGCAAGTAAAGTCACCCACAAAGCTTCCCACAGAGCTTCTCCTTCCTCCCATAGAGCTGCTAAGCTTCAAGCATTCACGGACGCTCAGCTAGATCACCCGGGCTCTGATACCAGTTGAGAGTGCTCTCAACGGAAGCAAGAACGGAAGAGGAAGAGAGAGCGAGAGAGAGAGACAGAGAGCCACACAAGTTTTGGTGGGTGCAGAACCACCCTAATCTTCTTTTTCATTCATTTATATATGTGTTTGAGTATTGTACATAACTGGGGTTAAGGCACAGTGACCTTTAACCCCCACAGATGGAATGTAACTCACATCTGACCACCTTGCACTAGCCAAAGGATTATGGCACCAAGGGGAGGGGTTGAGAGTTGTGGTGCCATGAGCACATAATTAAAGGCTAAGGTATGGTATAGGAAAGAATTAAAGTAGCCACCCTAGAATGTGGACTACATGATGTGGAGATGTGAATTGAGGATATCCACAAGGAGAGATGTGGATGAGAGGATCCCACAAGTGTTGACTATTCAAAGGGCACTCTCTATATAAGAGGCCTATCATGTATTGTTGATATAGCACATTTTGGAATAGATTGAGTGTTTCATACTTACCGTCTGTCTCCCCATGGCTTTCCATATTTGGTTTGATCCTCCGTGATCTTTATGCTCATTAAGTGATAGATTAGGCTAGTACAATCCACACTTTGTTACTCTCATCATTTGACTGAGGTGGGTAGTCTTCTCTGTTAGCGTGTTGGAACTCTAGCAAATATATGCAAAGATAATGTGCGAGCACTGACTTCCATGCATGGAAGTTACAAAAAGAATCACAGATACATGGGGTGATGTCACAAGAATCTATGTGAGTACCTGCAATTGCTCACTTGCTAGTTACCACCTCCGGGCTTGCATGATCAATAGGGTGCAGTTAATTACCAGTCCCACTGGGCTTGCATGCTCAGTAGAGTGCAATTAATTACCAATCATCAAGCTTGCATGCTTAGTAGAGTGTAGATAATTACCATAATTAATTACCAGGATGGTGTCATGGGAATCTACATGAACTCCTAAATGAATGAATTGTAAACGAATCCTAAATCCTAAATGAATGAATTGTATGATATTCATGAGGTGTACAGGAGAGTAAATTGAGCCCGGCCATCTCATTCTTCTTTCATACAGCTTGACATGTCCACCTCTCATCATTCGGTTGAGGTGGGTAGCCGTCTCTATCAGCACGTTGGAACTCTAGCAAAGATATGCAAAGATAATGCGTGAGTAGAATAATACTAGTATTAATGGAAGCAAACCACCATGCTGGTGGTAGTTAATATCCTAGTGTGCAACCAACCACCATGCTGGAGACCACTTATCCTGTATTAGAGGGTGGTCAGTCCCTAAAAAGGACTCGAGTAATATATATCTAAGAAATTTTACTCTTATACATTGTGAATTGGTTTCAGTCAAAATGAAAAAGTGGTTTTGAGGGTGAAGTCAAAACAAAAAAAGACGGGTGAAAAAAAAAAACAGAGTAACTAAAGCTCCAAGAGATCAAGTGTGCCATCTTTGAAGAACTTTATATTCATGCAAGGCTTTCAGGATAGTGGCACAAAATAGAGCACAATGGGACCTTCAACAATGTACTTTCCAAATTGTGGGTGCTTGTAATATTGAATGCCTTCCCACAGTTCCTCCTGCAATCGATCCATCTTCTGAATGGCAATCTTGGGTGGATGTTGTGGAACACTAATTACCTCCTCCAACCGATCAATCTCTTGTACGACAATCCTAGGTTGCCGAGGGACCCATTGCAAAATGGCTTCATCTTCCGCAGGACAATAGGTTGAAGAAATGTTGTTGCTACCGTGGCTTTCCATCTATGTTCCTTCATTGTTCCTTCATTTGTGAAGAGCACACAAATTTTACAATCTTTCTACAACATCTCTTCAATCACTTCATTGTTCCTTCACTATGAAGAGCACACAAATTTTAGCAATCTTAACCTGCCTGAAGACTACTACTACTGCTAGATCTCCAGGTTACCTAGAGTGCAGAGTTCAAGCTAGTGAAAGAGCAGGAGATTTACCAGTGCAACTCCAACAGCATGGAAAAGGAAAAAAAAGGTCAGAATTCTAGATTGGTTTCAATGTTTTTTAACATATATTTCTTCCATCCATTGGATTTTTGATGTCCAAATGTCTTCACTCAGCTCCGTCCTTCTTGTTACATTTTCAATTTATACTGTCCAAGAATGTGGTAAATCACCCAGGACTTTGATTGGAGATGGATATGAATGGAAACTAGAAATTTGCAACAAAATGCGAGGAGAGTGGTTTATAATTCTCTAAATAGCCCATATCGCATTTTGCTGCAAATTCCTATTGTTGACACATTCCTCATGAAAAGTTTCACTCAGCTCCATTATTTCTCTTGCATATGAGATCATAGTGTCCAGGAATCACTGAGATGAACCTAGTGCTTGATTTGACATGCACATGAACAGAACTGGAGAATTTGCAACAAAATGCGAGGAGAGTGGTTTATAAATCTCTAAATAGCCCATATCGCATTTTGCTGCAAATTCCTGTTGTTGACACATTCCTCATGAAAAGTTTCACTCAGCTCCAGCATTTCTCTTGCATATGAGATCATAGTGTCCAGGAATCACTGAGATGAACCTAGTGTTTGATTTGACATGCACATGAACAGAATTGGAGAATTTGCAACAAAATGCGAGGAGAGTGCTTTATATTTTCCAAATGGTCTCCCATCACATTTTGCTGCAAATTCCTGTGTCTGATTTGGTTCTCACTTCTACCTCATTAATTTGCTATCTTCAGCCCTATGGAAATCTTCCTTGATGATGAGAAATGTTTTTGCTTTGGAACAGCTGGCTCCCAGGCCCCACCTTTCAAGAGGAAGCTGGACTTTTCTGCTGCTATTATTAGACCACAACAATCACCAGGTGAGTCATGAGATGTCATGAAGGAATTATCTGGTGATATACAATGCATTCACTGATTGCATATGTCAGCATATAGAATTCATAGTATATAAGTTTTTGAACAGGCAAAAAGAAGAGACTGGAGCAGAGTGCTGATTCTTCCATCAAAAAACAAATGGAACCAGAAGAGGACAATTCTCCAGATTTGCTCCTATTTGAGTTTCTTCACAAATGCAAGGCTCAGAGTAACTTCCATATATACCACAGTATTTTCAACATGGAGTTCACAATGAGCTCTGTACTGGAGCAGCACAAAGATTTTCTTTCAGACTATTGGGATACCTTCAAAGAACTGACAGAGGCAGGAAGAATTGTGGAAGGAGAAAAGGTCTTTGTGCATATAAATCATATTGTCTCCAATGACAGGCTGAGGTACCATGTGAACAGAAGATTTGATAGCCTGCCTGATCAATATAAATTCAACTGTACTTTGCACACCAAAAAGTGCAGAGTGCTGGAGTCCTGAAACCATGGCATTTCTTATGTACATTGTCTTTAGTCAGGAGTCTTTGGATGAACAAGGGCAAGAGATAGAAGAAGAAGACACATCTGAAGCACAACATCACTTTGATCACTTTGGAAATATTTATAATATTGGATATATATAGACATATAGATGTATATAGATATTCAAAATCTTACATCTGACATTATGGTCCTTGTCTTGTCAAAGGATCACTTCAATCACTTTGGAGATTTGTACAATATCACTTTGATCAATTCGTCTATAATATTGGATATATATAAACATATACATATATGTAGATATTCGGTCTGACATTATAGTCCTTGGACTGGTGACACTTTTCAGACTCACAGCATTCTCTTGCCGTACTAAGTGCTACCATCATCATGGCAACATCTATTCCTCTCTCATTAGCATTATCCAACCACTTTATTTCAAATCTTCAACTCAGTTTAATCAAAATCTTTCATCTCATATTATGGTCCTTGGCCTATCAAAGGACACTATCTAGTCACATTGCTGGGAAAACATTACTTCAATCACTTTGGAGATATTATAATACTGCATATACACACATACATACATACGCACATACATACATACATACGTACATACGTACATACGTATGTATGTACGTATGTACATATATACATACATACATATATCTTAACAATTACACTTACATTGAGAAATATGAAATCCCATAACTAATCCACAAATCCACAATTCCTAAATGAGTGAATTGTATGCC
The DNA here is from genome assembly GCF_047967505.1 of Dipteris shenzhenensis. Taxonomy (NCBI): domain Eukaryota; kingdom Viridiplantae; phylum Streptophyta; class Polypodiopsida; order Gleicheniales; family Dipteridaceae; genus Dipteris; species Dipteris shenzhenensis. Next base: position 6,449,219 of record NC_141626.1, read on the forward strand.
ATTCATCTTGTCTTGTAATAATAATAATCGAGGCAAACCAACCACAGTGCTGGTGACCAACCACTGCATTGGTGGCAGTTAAGTTAATATCCTAGTAAGAATAGAAGCAAACCACCACACTAGCGGTAGTTAATAACCTAGTGTGCAACCAACCTTCGAGTTGCAACCAACGAGTGCTATACTAGAATGAATTATTGCAGTGTGTTATCCTAAAATAGATACATTGGCCAAGTAAACTTTGGAGAATATTAGTAATTCAATATGATTACATACAAATTACATAGATTACATATCAAAGACTCCTTTCCTTCAGGGGACTGGTTCCACATTGCTTGGGGCAGGTCACCTTTTTGAGCTCCCTGATTGTAGGCTCGGCCCTCCTTGCTCCTTTTCTGAAGGGGGATGGTTCCTCCCTTCAGGGGCCCAACCCCTCCCTTCATATCACTTACTCTTTCCTTGCTTTGATCTCCCTAGTTGTGCAAGATTGGTTGCAGGCTTGGCCCTTTTTGCTCCTTTCTTGAAGGGGGTTGGTTCCTCCCTTCAGGATCCTTTTCCTTGCAGTCATTGGACTTCTTCAATTCAAGCTCCTTGTCTTTTGCAATTTTTTCCCAAATTGCAAATTGAGTTGTAGCATCTACTTTCTCATCGTAGATACCTGTAGTAGGCAAGCACATTTGATCTATGCATGATCTGGGAAATGGCAAATTACATTCTCGACATACCAATCTTGCATGGACAAACATGCATAGGCTGGTAGCATGCAGGCCATCAGATCATGCAATGGTAGCCCATGTAGTTTAGACCCTGCTTCATAATAGGATAGGCATCCGATTTAACTATTGCAGTGGCTGTCAATACCACAATCTTGCTCTGTACATGATAAAATTGCTTCTTGATTTCTTCCTCCCTCAGCGTAAGGCTACAGATGTTTTTTCACTTCCTTCTTGCAAAGCCTAGCTTTTAGCTAATTGAAGCGAAAAAGCATTGAGCGTGATGATGATGGACTCCTTGGCAGGGCTGAAGCGATTGAGTTCATCTCATCCACTCTTTTCTCACTCCATACAACAGCTTCATCTGATTCCCTCAACATCTCTTGAAGCTGCTTAAATTGGCTTAAATTGCTCAAAAACATCAATATAGGCCATTTCCAAGACTTCCACTCTAGCTTGGAAATCTCTCACACCGACAGATTACTTTTCAAAACTTTCAAAAGCCACTACAAGCTTGTGCACAACCCTATTATAATCTTGTTGTAGGATCTTGTAGCTTAATCTTTGAACTTTCAAAAGTGTTTCTAGATAAAAACCCCCACCATGGCTGTTGCAACTTGCTCCACCGTGGCTAGTCTCTACATCCTTCCTACCCTAGAGAGCTGCCTCATTGTCTTCTCCACTGTGGCTTCTCTCTAACCCATCCTTCTTGGCCTTGAAGCTCTCTTGCAGCTCCTGCATCACTGCTCTTGTTTTTGCATTCTCCCTTTTTAGTTCCTCCATCATGTGGTCTTTTTCAATGTTCAATGCATTCTGCATGTTGCAGAGTAGTTTGTAAAGAGCCTTCTTTTTGGCTCTCTAATCTTCAAGATCCTTTTGCATCATTACTAGCTCCTTGTCCATAGTGTCCGCATCAATTCTAACTTCTTCAAGCCTATCCCAGAGCTAACTTGATGCACTTCTCTTCTTCTTCTCTTCTATGCCTTTCCATGTCGACCATTTTTGCAGTGGCCTCAGCTTGCTCTTGTGACTGCAAGGCCCTCGCTTCTGCCTCCTCTACCTTGGCTTTTGCACCTTCCCTAAGAATATTCTCAATTTGCATTGCCTTTGATGCATCGGTGGCTTTCTCTTGTAGAAAAGTCACCTTTTGAGACATCTTCTTATCGTATTGCTCAAAAAACCCTTTGAGGGTAGATGTAATCAGGTGCGTTGCAATTCTAGTGGATTGAGATGACAATTTGGATTTGCCATCCATGAAATTATCTAGGTTGGTTATCATGCTCTTGGAGAACACCCTTGAGAAAGAGACATCATGTCCTTTTAGTTGCTCTACTACTGCTTGAACCTGCTAGAAATTCACAGTTCCTCTCATATTCAAAAAGAAGTGCATTGTCTTCTTCAGCACATCTTGGAGGTCTGTTGGCAAGCTAGAAAGCTTAACTCCACCATCTTTACTAATCTAAGCATTGGGGTATACATCTAGAATATCCTCTCTTCTACTGCTTCTCGAAAAAGTGTGTTTGCAAATTGCCTCCAAGAATGCCTAGCACATTTTAAATCATGCTTTTAGTGATGGTAATCTTTTGACCTTGACATACTATTTGTCCCTCCTTCACGTTCACCTCCTCTACCAACCTAGTGATGTTGCTGAGAGCATCCAAATTGGGCTTTTGAAGAGCGAGTGAGGAGCTCTCAGGTATCACGATGTCAAGATCAGGGGAGGAGAGGCTCTCGCACTGTGCTACAAAGGGGGAGGAAAGCTGATGTGAGGAGCTCCTAGACTATGCAGGGGGGAGGAAAGATCATATGAGGAGCTTTCAAACTATGCAAACATGTTTTGGAGCTCGGTGTGTCCAGGGGGATCCATTATGAGAGGGGATAGAAGTTATAAGAAGAGTGCAAGGGAGAAAGAAATGATCGAGAAGGATAGAAGATGAAACAGTGAAGGAAATGGAATAGTTGAGGCCTAAGTTTGCTGTCCAAGTGCAAGGGAGAAAGAAACGATCAAGAGGGATAGAAGACAAAACAATGAAGGGAATGGAATAGCAGAGGCTTAAGTAGCCTGACTACAAGGAACTATTAACGTGAGATCCACCATGGTGGTTGGCCCAAATTTTGATTAATTCAAGGTGGCAGTACTACCTTGCATGGCAATGAGTGATTAGAGGTGATTAGGCTTCATGATTTATGTCTATGGTAATTACTACGATCTTTCGTTGGCAATGACCACAACTAATGGTGGCATATCCTCTATTGATCCAGATAACAAGGATAAGGCAATGTCAATTCCTAGGTCTTCCTCTTCTTTTGGTTTGGCGGCACAAGGTTGGATGGGAATATTCTCCTTTGAAGAACCAAAAGACATGTGTCCTATTTTCTAGTATTACTAACTACATCACTCTTTCTCAACCAAGGTCTCCCTAATATGGCGAGGTGGCTTCTCCCGGTGGCGTCTTCTGTGTCAACCACAAAGAAATTGACTGTGGTTGTAAATCCATTCACAATGATGGGAAAATCCTCAATAACCCCCATGGTTGCCAGTCGCCTTCCATCTACAACCTTGATTCGAGTTTTAAATTTAGCTTCTTCATGATTAGGGGCACCGTGATGTTTCCCATCAACACACACACTTTTGATACGGTAGCTATCAAAATGACAACATCTACTGTGTGTGGGCGGCGATGGATATCTTTAGAAATTGATGAAATCTCTCATACCTTCCCTTATTTTTTGACCTAGGTGTGGAAATCACTTACTGCAATTCATGCCTCACTTTGGGAATCGATGCTATTATTTGAGGAAGCATGATATTCAAGGGCTAGTGGGCAATACCTTGAACTACCAAGCAATCTTCTTGACCGAACCCAATAGGGAAGTATGATGGAAACCACTTACTTCTATGACTTTCTTGGAGCTTTAGCTCTTTCTACAGGGGTGAATTGGTCATCTCAACATCTCAGGAATCTAAAAAAGATACCTTCTTCTTTGGCCAGCTAGGTCGATGGGTTGAGGAGGGATCCGCAACGTCATGACTTTAAAATCTCCACGTACGAGTCCTTAGCATCTGATTCACCAAGGAGATTCACCTACGAAACATTGGGGCACTTGGTGCGATAATGACCCTTCTGGTGCCAATCAAAGCACATGACATTGGCATGTTCCCTTGGAATGCAGTTGGATTTTTTCTTGATTCCTACCACCTCAAGTCTTAGGGCGGTAGAGTAGGAGTGGTTGAAAGAAGAGGGGCTAGTGGATGAGAGACCTCCAGGTGGAGG